>NW_007436838.1:0-435 GCF_000475195.1 Diaphorina citri
TCTTCTCAATGGAAATGTATTTAAAGTCATGTTACTCATATTGAATTTTCAAACATCCTTTGTTACTCGCTCGTTATTACTATCTCTCTCTCCCTCTCCCTCTCCCTCCCTCTCTCTCCCTCTCTCTTTCTCACACACACAATGTAATATTGAAATCGAAATCCATCAAACGAACGAAATTGAGCTTTGAATTTGAAATCTACACCTCCACCCCGTTCCAATTAATTCTGAATTCTTACCCACTCCTCCCTCTGCAGAGTCACACCTCCCCCCCTCCCCGTTTTAAACCATCTTTAACCCCTTTCTTTCTTTTGATCCGCCACCTATATTTTCCCCTCCAAATGAACAATTCCCACCCTCCTTTCTATAGTTAGCCCTTCATCCTGATAGTTCCCACCCATACCTTAATTATATTCTCCCCCCCCCCACGTTTAA
>NW_007436839.1:0-435 GCF_000475195.1 Diaphorina citri
GGCCGGGTTTAACGCGTGGCCTTTCATGTCCGTTCACTCGTGGGGGGAACAGCCGTTCGGCTCCTGGTACCTGGAGATTCACAACGAGGGACGATACTTTGGTGAGTTGACGAGGTGTTAGGGTGGGTTTTGACTGCTAAAGGCCTGTTCCCATTTGTCGTTCGGAAAAAAATCGTGTCGTGCCTGGTGGGAAAACTCTTATTTAAATTGCATTGTTTACAGGACTTTCGGCAAAAAATCGTGTGAATCTCACGACAAGTGAGAACAGGGGGGCCTTAAGGCTTCGGAACTTTTTTTTATGAACATTAATTTTCTGCTACTGAGGCTCATCGGGATCATTTAGACTGGAGGCCGTAAAGTAAGTTTAAATTTGGTTTAAGTTTTAATCTCAGTTTAAGCTATCTAATTGGGAGAAAATTGGGAGAATGGGAGAAT
>NW_007436840.1:0-435 GCF_000475195.1 Diaphorina citri
TATTGTACCTAAAAGGTAACTATTCTTTATTACAGATACGTATACTTACTCGTAATATGTTGGAACTTACTTACCTATTTATCCATATTTCTTCTGAAAAAAGTTTGATGTTACGTGAAGGGCAAAAGAAGATCCTGTGATTATATTAAAAGACTAGGTGTTGTGGTTCAGGAGATAGAGCGATCAGTGTGTGAATATGAAATGTGAACTGTGAAATGTGAATGGATCTTGTTTTTATAATATAAGATGCTCATCATTCAGTGGAGCTTAAGGGCTTTGATCTATCGAAATCTGACAATCAAAAGCCTCAAGTCTTGGGTGCATTCGGAGGATATCTCTAACATTCTTTATCTCTTCCTTATCCTAGTCTGCTCTATTGATTTTCTTCCGCGTGCATTCTATTTTTCTGCATCGGAGAAAGTTCTTCTATTGATA
>NW_007436841.1:0-435 GCF_000475195.1 Diaphorina citri
TGCTGAAATTACTTTAAATATAGTTTGAATTCATAAACCAACTTAATCTATCTTGAAAATATTACATAATTCTTCAAATAGAACGAAATACAAAGCAAAACCAGGTGTGAGATTTTTTCTCTACACGCGTGTACTGACGTTCGGATTTTTAACGCGTGTACTCACGGGTTAATAATAGTACCTAATAGACTCTTGAGTGGAAGGTAACCACTAGGCGAGGTTAACACCGGAGGCGTTCTCTACCACCTAACCCTTTAGAGATCCATTACTATGTGGTCAAATTATCAGAAAAATGAGGATAAAATTCCATACCTCGGCTGGGATATGGGATTGAACCCAGCCGAGGTATGGAGGTAGGTAAGCCCTCCTGATTAACAGATGAGCGCCGCCAAGGCAGGTGTGAGAAAAAAAAAAAAAAAAAAAAAAAAACCCCCC
>NW_007436842.1:0-435 GCF_000475195.1 Diaphorina citri
GGGAGGAAAAAGTGACCTTTAGGGGAAAATTTCAAACTTTTCGATCGAGTTGATTAATAAAGAAGTTTTGTGCATCTAGAAATCAAATGTCTTAGTGGCCGAGCGGTTGGGTGTGGGTATTTTTACTCCTTTGCTGATGATCAGTGTGATGGGTGGGGGTTCAAATCCCAGCGAGGTCATTTTTTTTTTACATAATTTTATCATTTAAAAATGTTTTATGAATAGCCATAATTACTTTTTTCATAATTTTATAGTTAAAAATTACCTATTTCATAATTTTATAGTTAAAATTTATGAAAAAGGTTTAAAATGCAATTTTTAGGTAGGTATATAGGATACCGTTCTAATGAAAAAGTTCAGTCGTGGGTTGCTTAAATAGGACGCGGGTTCGATTCCCGCTCGGGACGTATTTTATCTTATCGGAATGGCTGGCTT
>NW_007436843.1:0-435 GCF_000475195.1 Diaphorina citri
TAAGCTAGAGACTTAAAATTTGGTATGTAGTTCACAAATGTGACAAGGATGCAACACAAAACGTTTGGTTGAGATGGTATTTTGACCGCTTTTGGGCATATTTCGAACTTTTTCTGTCGGTTTTCAGCTATAGCGACAAAACGGTTCGAGATATTGTAAAAGTTGGGGTAAAAGAACACTCAAATAAGCATCATTCAATAGGATAAGGAAAGTCGTGTGATGTTCACACCAGATTTTTCCATAACAAAGCACGGCGGGTCAGACTTGAAGAGATCTCATTATCATAAATTTAACATCCTTAGTCCTTACCATTCAGAATCTTAGCATTATACATATTTCCAAGTAGACAGGTAATATTCATATTCATTATCATTAGTGATGCAAAGTTCATTGTTTTATTGTTTTACCCGTGTCGGTCTACTTTCAGTTTCCGAG
>NW_007436844.1:0-435 GCF_000475195.1 Diaphorina citri
ACCTGCACATTTGACCTATACTCTGTACTCCAAGCCCTACATTACCCTGATAGCTATGAGGCACAGCCTATAGTTACTGCTGTATTATCTTCACGATTTTTCCCTCAAAGTGTTTCCAGTCTGCGTCAGGAATAATAATGCCAGCAATCTCCTCCTAGGATCATCTCGCTTTATCCCCCAGACACTTGATAGATTTGTTACGTGCGCTGCGAGCTTTATTTTGATTTGTTTGTTCGAGTCGTCAGAATTATTGGATGTCATTATTTTGTGAGAATGTTAGATGGAGGCGAATCAATCCTGGTAGCTTTGGTGATGGTAATTGGCACTCGTTACTCTATTCAATCCATGAAGAGTCTAGAAACAGTGCAGTCTCTAACTATGCTATCTACATTCAGTGGTGATAGTAATTGGGACTTTAGATTTTGCAGAATACGA
>NW_007436845.1:0-435 GCF_000475195.1 Diaphorina citri
CATCCTATGGCCTTCACGTCTTGACCATTGTACTTCAGCCTTATTGTTAACCATTCTATGTACATATTATATGTAATAGTAGTAATATCTTATATCTTTTGTTGACGATTCTACATATATGTACAATTGTACATCTGGTATTATACTTACTACAGTATCAGTAATATCTTTTGTTTAGGTTCTTTACAATCGTGTTTATTGTTGGATTTTTCTTTCGGGGAATCATTTAGTATTGTTTCTCTTGGTATATTTATTGGTATCTCTTTTTCGTCAGTAACATTGTCGGTGTTCAGTACAGTATTGATATGGCCATCATTATTTGATATTACTAGATTACTATTGAATATTTGAATATCAGAGCATTGTGTGACATCATTGTGTAACGTTTTCCATGTCATGTTTGAGTACTGTTTTACCATTTTGGTCTCACTACTG
>NW_007436846.1:0-435 GCF_000475195.1 Diaphorina citri
GGGCAGATGCTGAGTTTAAATCCTGTGGAAATAACAAAAATAAATAATGATAACGTGGTAAAGAAGCCCATAGGCATTGATTCCATCCTTTGTCAACCTTTATTTCTGTTTATTTGTTAGGTATATTTGGAAATACATAATATCATTATAAGTGCCTGAACAAAGTTTTGTTGAAATGTTCAATAGTAGACTTCTGAGTGAAAGGTAAACACTGGAGGCATTCTCTACCACCTAAGTCCTAAGGGCCCTAGTTTTATATGGTCAATTTCTCAAATAAACAAGGATAAAATGAAATACCTTTGCTGGGATTGAACCCAGGAGGACAATGACCACTAAGCAACCAAGGCAAGGAGACAAAAAAAAACTCACCTTGTTGTCAGACAGAAGAAACCGCTGAAAGCCTTCCAAATATTTCTCGATGAATTGTTCCACTTT
>NW_007436847.1:0-435 GCF_000475195.1 Diaphorina citri
CACTAAAAACTGACCATCGAAAATTTGACCCGATTACATTACTTTCCTTCCTATAGGATAAGGAAAGTAAAAAACAAGGGGAAAAAAATACAGATCGACTAAATAGGACTCTCATATTCCATATTCCTCAAAACAAGGTGAAAATGAAAGAACTTTGGACTGTTAACTCTAATGCAGGGAACGCTCCTACCACAGTACCTTCTACACTCGAGCAAATATTGGCAACATTTACTTGCTGAACATTCTGTAAGACCGGTCACTCACGCATCGACTATCTGTCAGACTGTTAGAATGTGTTTGGCGGAAAAACTACCGGATTCTAGGCCTCTCAGGCGGTCTTTATCTCCATCCACCCCTGGTGGGCGATTGAAAGGGGGCACTTGCCGGCTTTCGCTTCAATCCCCCGTTCATTCCTCCATCCAGTTTACTTTTTTT
>NW_007436848.1:0-435 GCF_000475195.1 Diaphorina citri
ATCTATTATCACTCATAGCGTGACTGGACCCTTGGTAGACTCTGCTTCGTGCATTGCCGGATTATTGTAGCACGCTTTTCTCATAGCGCGACTGGACTCTTAGTACTGAAACACTGCGCCATAGTATGTCCGGATATCTGTTGTCACCCTCATAACATATCCGGACCCTTCGTAGACCCTGCGCCTTGGCATGTCCGGATATCTTTTACTCTCATAACGTGACTGGACCCTTTGTAGACCCTGCGCCGTAGCATGTCCGGATATCTGTTACTCTCATAGCATGACCGGACCCTTTGTAGAATACTTCATGCATTGCCGGATTATTGTAGCACGTTTTTCTCATAAAATGACTGGACCCCTTGTAAACACTGCGCCTTAGCATGTCCGGATATCTGTAGAATGTGACCCATTAGTGTTCTCCTTAGTATAGTGCAT
>NW_007436849.1:0-435 GCF_000475195.1 Diaphorina citri
GTACTCAAGTGAAATCATTGTTCCGCCTCAAATTGATTATGATCATCATGTCCAAATTGACCACAACAACGTCATATTTAGTGAGGATATTGTTTACAAAGCTCTGAGCAAGTTGAGTGGGAGAGCGGCGAGTGGGGTGGATGAGATTTCTTCTTTTTATATTAAGAAGTGTTCGCTTCATCTTTCTAAGCCCCTGACCCTTTTGTTTAACAGGTCTCTTCAGTCCGGAGAGTTCCCTGACAGGTGGAAAGTTGCCCTGATAAAGCCTATCTATAAATCTGGATCAAAAAATAGCATTAAGAACTATCGTCCAGTGTCCATCATCTCAATCATACCCAAACTCTTTGAGAAACTTGTTTATGATAGGATTAATGTAATCCTTAATCCACTCATTATTGACAAACAATTCGGTTTTATGAAGCAGCGTTCTACTGT
>NW_007436850.1:0-435 GCF_000475195.1 Diaphorina citri
GCGAAGGATTTCATCAAAGCGCTCGAAGGTTTCAAATCTTGGAAACACATCTTGCACATAATCGTCTTGCTTAGCACACTTCACTAGTTCCAAGGATCATGGAACTTTGTACTCATCTACCGCATCTTAACTCTTGCATCATGTGTAGGTCGTTGGTTTGATTCCCACAATGTTGTGGTAGTGTGTTAATAGCCTAATATTACTGTACTGCTGTTGTACTTACAGTACGAGTACACCTACTGACATACCTTCGTTACCACTCAATTTGCGTGTGCCTAATTTGTTCTGCATATCTGCGTTTGAATCGACTCTTTCAATCATGTTGGTTTGCCACTTTTTTCCGTCTTCGTATCCGGGTGATTCTTTTCCTAGAAGCTAGAACCTCGGTGTAACTAAGTCATACCATCATTCATGCCTTTTTCTATTCTTGTACTT
>NW_007436851.1:0-435 GCF_000475195.1 Diaphorina citri
GATTAGGGAAATGTGTATATTATTTGGAATCAGTAACATCTATTACAGGGGTGCACAAACTCAAAGTGACCGAGGGCCTTCCCATTGGTGTAGTCATTTTCACTCTGACATGGATTTCATTAGAGTCACTGGACATTGGACAAGCTTAATCCAAAAGTTAATCATATTGTGCCCCCAGCCATCATCATCATTTTCTTCTTCTTCCTCGCCTTTTCCCATGTTCAGATGGGGTCGGCGTTTGTCGTCGGCTTCTCAATCAGCTTTAGAGTGATCGCTTTGAGGCCAACAGGTTTTGGCTAAACAAAATTTTCCGAGTGGGATGACCTTCGCTATTGAAATAGCGTGAGGAAATTCCCCAGCTAGACGCTGATCTACTCTCTGTTTATAGTCCCTCGGCCAGACTATTGTGCCCCCAGCCATAAGAGAGAGAAAATG
>NW_007436852.1:0-434 GCF_000475195.1 Diaphorina citri
ATAAAAATATGTCTGTTATCTCAGACCCTTGCAACTCTTCAACATGTATAATATGTAAAATCAAATCTCAGAGGGCATATTTTATCTTGCCGAGGAAATCAAAGAAACTGGCTAGGGACATAGAGGTAAAGGGTTCGACTCCAGGGAGGAAAACGTTTTAATAATGAATAGGATTACTCCTGTTGCCTTCTTTGCTACCGTAAAGATGTCTACAGGGTGCGGTAGACTCTCCCTGAGGTCTGCAGTTTGGAAATAACCATCAGGTCTACAGTTGAACTATGTATGTACCTACACAGGTGGATAAAATTATTGTTGTCATCTCATTTCTCGTTTTTTCCCGTCTCCTTTTCCTCTTCTTCTCTCTTTTTCTTCTTCCTTCATTCTCCACCTTTTTCCATTTTCTGCTTGTCCTTTTCTTTCTTTGAATCCTTTTT
>NW_007436853.1:0-434 GCF_000475195.1 Diaphorina citri
TTCCCCACATAGAATAGAATATACCTCATTTATACTTATACAATGAGACTGAAAAGTTTCTTTACCCCCGCAGTCTAATGCACTAAGCTACTAAGTTTAAAAGCTCTTTCCCGCACTACTCGGGTTTTTCTAAGAGAAGAACCTGCATCGCTGAGTACCTATATACTACATACGTATCAATCTGGGTATGAGATGGATAGCACTAGAAAACCAAAAGTGGAACTCAACAACTGTAAATTATTTAAGCCTATTGAGAATTGGACCCAGGCCTTTGGTAAATCACAGTATTTTACAGCTGTCAATCATGATTTAAATGCTTCTCGGGCGGTATTAGACGGAAATCGCGTGCTGCTTGAATAATTAGTAAGGACGTGCTCATATGTTTTCACATTTTCTTAATACCTGAGTGGTATTTTGCATTATGTTGGTATAGT
>NW_007436854.1:0-434 GCF_000475195.1 Diaphorina citri
TCAATTCCGAGCTTTGGATTCATTCTGCCCATATTTATTTTTCCATTTGCTGCTTGGCTCTCTTTTTGTTCCCAATTTTGTTACTTGATCCCATACCTATTATTGCCCGCTTTATGAAATGGAAATATACAACTCCCTATTAGACTGCAGTTCGCTTTTGAATTTAGAAAATAGGTACAGTGAAACCTCGATTACCACGCACTACTTTGCATAAAGTCAATAAATAATCCGTCAATAATTATTGGTGATTGGGTATTAATAATATTGTATTATATTTGAATCGACCTATTCAAAGTGCTAATGCCGCATGCACTAATATTGAAAAAACCCTCGGGGACCAAGGGTGTCCGCTACTCGGAGGTTTCACTGTTTGAAAATAAAAAGTAAAAACTCCTCATCATTGTTGTTAGAATTTATCGTGTTTTATCTCCTCC
>NW_007436855.1:0-434 GCF_000475195.1 Diaphorina citri
AAATAATAAGGTACCTACCTATGTAAACCCTCTCTGTCCTTGTTGAGATGAATCTTGAAAATCACATTTCTCCTTCGACATTTCATGTCACTTGACTAACAGATAAATGATGTTGGTGAAGTAACAACTAACAACCACCTCAAAGAAATGGTATAGGTCCATTGGGCAGCTGGAAAAGACCAATCATTTCTTAAACATTTAAACCGAAAAGAAGATGAGGAAAGAAGACTTACAGGTGCTCGAACTTTCAAGAGAGAACTTAAAGCAACACACAAAGACAAAGCTCACGATCAGAAAATACGAACAGCTAAATTCAACTGTGAAGAATTAGTGAGCATAAACAGTGAATAATTATGTGAACATGAAAAGCAACAAAAATGTAGGAATCGAGTCATAAGTAGTAGGCAATGCAGTAGTAGGTATTCTGCTTTGAA
>NW_007436856.1:0-434 GCF_000475195.1 Diaphorina citri
GTATCGTACGTGCTCTACTCTCGATTTATCGTTTGTGTCGAGTTCTATCGTTAGCGATGTTATCTGGTCGGTTCATGACGACACTTATCATTCGGATCATTACCCGGTGTTGATTAAAATTCTTTCTCATAATACGGGCAATACCAACACACAAAGTAAAGAAGTTTGGCTTTATAAGAAGGCAGATTGGTCGAAGTTCAGAGAGAAAATAAAATTCCATGAGAATTTGGAGCTGACAAATTGTGAAAATATTGAAGAGGTCATAGAAATTATGAATAGTGACATATTGAAAGCTGCAAACTTGGCCATACCTAAGCTGAATACATCGAAAATTAAACGAATGGTTCCATGGTGGGGTGATGTGATTAAAAATGCATTGAAAGAAAGACGAGAAGCCTTGAAGAGGTATAAGGAAAACAGATCGTTGGAAAACT
>NW_007436857.1:0-434 GCF_000475195.1 Diaphorina citri
AAGAGAGAGAGAGAAATGGGAGGGGAGGAGAGAGAGAGAATAAACTGAGAAAGGAAGGAGGAAAGAGAAAAGGATAGAAAAAAAAGAGAGAGAGAGAGGAGGAAAGAGAGAGAATAAACTGAGAAAGGAAGGCGGAAAGAGAAAAGGATAGAGAAAAGAGGGAGAGAGAAATGGGAGGGGAGGAGAGAGAGAGAATAATCTGAGAAAGGAAGGAGGAAAGAGAAAAGGATAGAGAAAAGAGGGAGAGAGAAATGGGAGGGGAGGGAGAGAGAGAGAATAAACTGACAAAGGAAGGCGGAAAGAGAAAAGGATAGAGAAAAGAGAGAGAGAAATGGGAGGGGAGGGAGAGAGAGAATAAACTGAGAAAGGAAGGAGGAAAGAGAAAAGGATAGAGAAAAGAAAGAGAGAGAAATGGGAGGGGAGGGAGAGAGAGA
>NW_007436858.1:0-434 GCF_000475195.1 Diaphorina citri
TAGATTAGATAAGCGATTTGATTAGATAACAATTGATGTGATTGAAAAAAGAGTAAAAAAAATGAACGAACAAGCTAAAAAAGAATTGAAGCATCATTAAAAACAGTGACACGAACAAAGAGCAAGAGGAGACGAAGGAGCAGAAATGGGAGCAGGAAGAGGAAGAGGTAGGATGAAATTGAATGACTTTTATTAATGATAAGCACGTTACCAGTGTGATGAAAATGGAAAGAAGAAGGAGAAGAAGATGAAGAAGAAGAAGAATGAGAATAAGGAGGAGGAGAAGGAGGATAAAAACAGGTTGAAGGAGGAAGAGGAAAAAAAGGATTATGAAAAGAGTAGGAAATAAAGAGTAGTGTTCAGACCTCCTAGTTCCCTTTCCTGTAAACGCGCCTTAGGGGGTACGTACCCCTGATTCTCCAAACGTACAAACC
>NW_007436859.1:0-434 GCF_000475195.1 Diaphorina citri
TACAAATTATGTAGAATATTGTAAAATAGATTTTTACTTTCCAAATCCTATAATAAGGAAAGTAATATATTCTGGGTGTTTTATGGATACCGTGCTTTACCGAAGAAAATTCAGTATCCTAATGCATTTAAGGGTTCCAATAATCCAAAGTTTGAAAACCGCCTATCCGCAGTACAAAACCTGTTCAATGTGATTAGGATTTGAAAGTTTCAAAGCTGAAAATATAAGAAATCAATATCATATGTCTTTTGAACAGTGCACAGAAGATAATTATTTTGGAAAGTGTCTTCGAATCTTGCCAGGAACCTCAGTTACACTTTTCTTAGTTTACTTACTTATCCGTTTATACAGACCGTGAAGGTCCAAAACCTGCTCTGATAAGCCTTCTTCTTAGTTTAATAAACATTTTAAATAAGCATGATGAATGTATGTAT
>NW_007436860.1:0-434 GCF_000475195.1 Diaphorina citri
TTATATTGGGAATAAAGGGAGAACGGACTCTAGTCTTGATTTTAAATCATTACATGAAAGTAAAATCAAATCAAGAATGATAATAAACTGAATATTAACCAAATTAGGTAGGTACATAGGTATTCTTTCTTTATCCACGATCGAATAAACTACGGGCTAAAAATTCCCGGAGGGACGGACCCAGCTTGTTTAAATAGGAAAAGGTTAGGCGGAAGAAGAAGAAGAATTAGCGACTCTTTTCAGTGAACTAGTCGGTCCATGAGTCGGATCCTAACTCCCTTGAGGTGTAGCTATAGGGAGTTGAAGTCAGATTTTATCCGAAAAGGATATGTTTCGTGTTCGGAACAGCTGGGTTTTTCCTATCCCGTCTTCCTTCTCTCTTTACTTTCAGGACGATAAGTAAAAAAAAAAAAAAAAAATCATCGAGTTTTAGT
>NW_007436861.1:0-434 GCF_000475195.1 Diaphorina citri
TCTTTTTTTTTTTTTTTTTTTTTTTTTTTTTAAGAAACTTAATATGTGGAATTCCCCAAGTATGAAAACTAGGCACGTTCGTAAACGAACTTTCCATTTTTCAAGTGAATAATCTTTCACTATTATCAGGGCCAATCCCATGATCCCATCAGTAATCCAGGATCATAATAAATAAATATTTGAACTATTTCTTCATTTCAATACATAATTATATACGGCTTCTTCACCTCCTCCCTAAATACGGCCCTGCTATTAACATTAGTAAAATACACGTATCGCATACTAACATCATATCATATTATCATATATGTTCTGTTTTTACAACTATATTGGCCACTGTTTGCCATATGTGAATGTGTGCTCTATTGCCTCTGTTGGTGCCGACTCGACTGTGAGGTGTTTGGCTGATTTCATCTAATGATTTCACTGATGGG
>NW_007436862.1:0-434 GCF_000475195.1 Diaphorina citri
ATGTAGGTATTAGAGGAAGTGTGGGTATCATAAAAAAGAATCCTTTAGATTAGATCAGCTTTTTGATATAATTTTGCAGACTACTCAGGGGCACCATTTTGAAACAATCAACATAGTATGGTTTTCTCCTAATATATGTATACCTAACTGTCTTCCTTTTCTCTTCGACTTCAGGACGATAAGATCTTAGCAGATAGAGTTCCCTCTATCAAACCTCTCGGAAGAAAAACTTCTAAACTTTTTTTGAGAGGTTTGACAGAGGGAACTGTAACTGCTAAGGTTTTACTCGTATTGTCCCGAAATTGAAGAGAGAAAAAGACAGGATAGGAGAATGCCAGCCGTTCTGAGAACGAACCTTATGCCAGTAGGATAAAATCCGCCCCGGGCGGAAATTAAACCCGCGGCCTAGCGCTTACAAGGCAGACGCGCTACCA
>NW_007436863.1:0-434 GCF_000475195.1 Diaphorina citri
CAAATATAAACCGGAAAGAGAAGAGACTTGTCAGAGTTTCAACTTTAATCTTAGATTAAAATGTTCTCGAAAGACCTAAGTACCTTTCTATCCTGTCCTCCTACTCCATGTCGAAATGATAAGATCTCCGTTACAGTTCTGTTTCCTCTGTCCAAGTCTTAATAAACTTAATACCTACAAGAAAAACAGACTTATGAGAAAATAATTTGATAGGTCCATTTCAAAAACCTTTTAGCCAATAATGGCCAGGGCCCGGGTCCACAATCTGAACTCGGAGCATTCTGATTGGCTAAAATTTCGGAGCATTCTGATTGGCTAAAATTTTTTGGAAAATTTTCGAATCAACCAGATTTCTTTATCCAAGAGTTAAACTTGAACCAGGCCAGCCTAGTTAGCTTAGTTGGTAGTGCGTCTGCCTTGTAAGCGCTAGGCCG
>NW_007436864.1:0-434 GCF_000475195.1 Diaphorina citri
ACCAAAGTGCCTACTCCCTTTGTTTTTACGAGTCCAGTTCTGGAACTTGGAGGGCACTCCAGAATCCACTCGATCCCACTCCTTAAAGTGACTAATTTTCTTTTCTTTTCTCTTGATTCCAGGTAAGAATCATTCAAGTGAAATCATTCAAGTGATAGTGTGTTCAAGGAACGGTCATTTTAAGAGGTCATTAGATTCAGTAAATCAGTAAGTCTAGTGAAATTTATTTCGAATAGATTAAATCAAATTTTTATTTGTATCTTCTTATATTTCTACTATGAACGTAGGTTTAGGCTGCATTAGTAAAGGGACTTTGCAGTCCTATTCGGGCAAGAGCTTCCCAGTTGGTAGGTACCTATATATATATACAGATCCACCAACAGTTTGTTGATCACAATATTGCATCTAAACTCTAACATACTATGTTGATCATT
>NW_007436865.1:0-434 GCF_000475195.1 Diaphorina citri
GTAGGAAAAATTGGAGTCATTTTCCAAGGAGCCTAAAACTACAGAGTGAGTGGAGTTATAATAAAAAGACTACCCACAGTCCACACCCCTGACTCACTCTTCACAAATCTCTAGTCTCCAAACAGTGCATACCTATTTTCTGGCCACCCTGTATGGAAGCTATTACTGTAATAGTACATACATAGGTACTACTACAGTACATAAATACATGACTATACCTGTTACCTACCAGGTTGGTGATTTTAATGGTCTACCAGACAAGGAGAGGTTCACAAGTACAGTTAGTTTCTTGAAGCTTACGTTCAATTAATTTTATTCATCCTTATTCCGCTTTGAAGGTAATAAATGATACACGCTATCGTACTAATGTGAATGTGCACTACAGTGTTTCTATTTGTGCAAGTTTAATGCACTGATCCACAGAGTTCATTTGG
>NW_007436866.1:0-434 GCF_000475195.1 Diaphorina citri
CAAAGCTACTAAAACTTTCAACTTGGAATAATTAGAAAACTTTTCTATCATAACCAACGCACGGATGGGATTTTTTTTTTCTAAACTTTGAAACTTTTTAGGAAATGGAAAGTGCGAAGGGAAACGATTTTTAATTTCATTTCCTATTTTGAAAATCCGAACGTGTTAGTCCAGAGGGTAATTTTTCCATATTTAAAAGAGAGGTAGAAGAGCGAGAGATTTTTTTTAAGAGATGTTAGGTATTTTAATATCCAGGTACTCCAGGTAGGTATACGCTCTTTTAGATAATTTTATTATGGATGTGTAGGTACTGATTCACAACTCTTTTTAGGTACCTATGCAATAGAATGGATTTCTAAGTTCTGACTTACGTATATAACTTTTTATGATTATCTACATTCAATTAAGTAGCTAAATAAATTAATAGTACCTTA
>NW_007436867.1:0-434 GCF_000475195.1 Diaphorina citri
TTTTTCCTCTTTCTCCTCCTCCTCCTCTTCTTCTTCTTCCCCTTCTTCTTCTTCCCCTTCCTCTTCTTCTTCCCCTTCCTCTTCTTCTTCCCCTTCTTCTTCCCCTTCTTCTTCTTTTCTTCCTCCCCATATTCTTTTTCCTCTTTCTCCTCCTCCTCCTCCTCTTCTTCTTCTTGTTCTTCCCCTTCCTCTTCCTCTTCCCCTTCTTCTTCCTCTTCTTCTTCCCCTTCTTCTTCCCCTTCTTCTTCCTCTTCTTCTTCCCCTTCTTCTTCCTATTCTTCTTCCTCTTCTTCTTCCCCTTCCTCTTCTTCTTCCCCTTCTTCTTCTTCTTTTTCTTCCTCCCCATATTCTTTCTCCTCCTCCTCCTCCTCCTCTTCTTGTTCTTCCCCTTCTTCTTCTTCCCCTTCTTCTTCTTCCCCTTCCTCTTCTTCCAC
>NW_007436868.1:0-434 GCF_000475195.1 Diaphorina citri
TGAACAAGTGATCTTGGACAAACAGTCAACCATTCAGAGTCTGAGTGCTAAAATTGACAAAGTTGCAAAGTCTCCCTACTTAAAACCTGACCAAAAACTACAGGTCTTGAACACCTATATATGGCCTACATTGACCTTCAAACTTCAGAATACTCCATTGGACAGGTGGAGTATCCCATTTATTGATGATCTTGATAAACTCCTTCGTTCAGCCTGCAGACAGATCTTGGAAATTCCTCGTGACATCCCTGATGCTTGCTTCTACTCCAGTAAGCATGTCCGTGGCTTCCAGATGTTCCGCTTCTCCTGGGAGATCATTATTCAGAGAATGAACTTGTTCATTGCTCTGCGCCGTTAAGAGGATTCAGTAGTTCATGCTCTGAAGGACCTTGATGCAGAAATTCAGCATTGTCTGAATATTCTGTCTGTAGACA
>NW_007436869.1:0-434 GCF_000475195.1 Diaphorina citri
TAGTCTACCTACCAAGTAGGTAATCTGAAAGAGGTAGTAATGTTGCATGAATGTGCTTTCGATTTTAGAAGTTGTATACAGCGTGTATATGGTGATCCAATTTTTACTTTCCTTATCCTATAGGAAGGAAAGTAATGTAATCGGGTCAAATTTTCGATGGTCATTTGTTAGTGTCAAAACACGTTTTGAGGTCCCTAGAGCTTAAATCCGAAGTTTCAGCCATTGGTCCGTCTGTGTGTCTGTCTGTAAACAAATTATCTCGAGAACGGTAAGAGCTAGAGACTTGAAATTTGGTATGTAGATGTCAAATGTGACAAGGATGCGACACGAAACTTTTGGTTAAGATCGGTGCAACCGTTGGCGGCATTTTACCGCTTTTTGGTGGTTTTCGGTGTAATTTAACAATATATCGGGAACGGTATGAGCTAGAGACT
>NW_007436870.1:0-434 GCF_000475195.1 Diaphorina citri
GCACCATGTTTGGTCCATTGCGGTTGTTCATATTTGCTAAATTTTTATTAAAATTCATAATGGAACCATACTGTGCCTCATTTATTCTTACCGTTTTGCTATTTGAATAATCAAACCTACAAGACACAAAACCGTTCAACGAAAGTTCATTATTTTTGCGAACATTTTTGTGTAGGAATACAGGAAAAAGTAAGACCGAATTTCTTCTAGAAATCAAAGCGTTTTTAAAAATAAAATTGCCGTAAAAGTAGATGTAATTCAACTGTAGTTGGATAAAGAAGTAGTTAGAATTTAGATGATTAAAATTGAATCATCTTAGTTCTGAGTTTGGAGTCTTCCGAAATACAATCTCAGCATCGCCAGCCTACTTAGCTTAGTTGGTAGTGCGTCTGCCTTGTAAGCGCTAGGCCGCGGGTTCGATTCCCGCCCGGGGC
>NW_007436872.1:0-434 GCF_000475195.1 Diaphorina citri
TTTTTCTTTTTTTTTTTTTTTCCTAGAGTCTCTTAACCATAAATTGTGTCTTTTTACTCATAAAAAAAACTTTGTTTCTTCTGTACTTAGTATGAAATAACTATTCTCTAGACTACCTACTGTATTAAACTTATTGCCTGTGTTATAGTATGCCTCATTGCCTAGGTCCTAGGTATGCAATAATAAGTTCCTCATCCAATGGACAAGAATAGCATGAGATTGAAAACACAGGGCTAAGTAAATACTTACAACAATGAAATCCACTCAGATTGTAGAGTTCAAGCTAATTTTCTAGACTTAGAGAAAACACAAAGGAAGCACTACACACAAGGCACAAACTCACCTTCTCTCCAGTTGGCAAAGTGGCAATATAAACATGGGACCACATGAGTATCCCGGTTGTATCTCTCTCCGAACCTCCTCGCCAGGAAAAT
>NW_007436873.1:0-434 GCF_000475195.1 Diaphorina citri
AAACTTACCTTGAAAATCACAAAATCTTCCTCTGAAGACACCTGCTGGTTTTCACGACAGAAATGGCAATATTTTTCTCAAATTCCAAACAAAGTGATAACTCTCTATCAGAAAGTGTTGCCAAGTGTATAGAGAACCTCTCAGAATCAACAAAGTTAAAAAAAAGTCTAACAGATCGCAGCAGTGGTACCGAGAAGTTCATGTATCATATGTGATACGGTATGAACTTAAGGGTTAAATCTAAATACAAGTCACTTTTCGCTTGCAATTTTGTCCTTTTATTATTTCATTTTCCAGCTGTAGGGAATGGCTGCCCATGCCATCCTGGAATGCAAATCTCAATTAACATGGAGGCCGGGCTGAATAAACCTCCGAAAAACATCAATGGAAAACACCTAACAAGTTACTGAAGATTTCTAAAATCTTCAAACTAT
>NW_007436874.1:0-434 GCF_000475195.1 Diaphorina citri
CCTCTTCCTGGCCATATCCTTGAGTTTCCTACCCGTTTTTAAGTGCTCTATATTACCAACAATAAATAACAGGATATATACCCTTATTATTATTCTCTCCCTCCTTGTCCCTCTCTCCATTTCCCTCTTTGTCTCTCTTCCTTTCTCTCTCTCTCTCTCTCTCCATATTTTTACTATCTCTCTTTTTGGCCTGTTTTCTAAGTTGACCGCACGAAATCCTCTGGTATTTCCCTCTCTCTCTCTCTCTCTCTCTCTTCTCCTTCTCCTTCTTCTTCTTCTTCTTCTTCTTCTTCTTCTGACTTTCTTCGCCACAAACCTTTTCTCCTTCTCTTTTGTACTCATTCCTCTCCAGTTTCAATTCTCATATCTTTCCTCTTTTTCCTTCATTTCTTCTTCATTTCATCTACTTCTCCTCCTCCTCCTCCTCCTCCTCC
>NW_007436875.1:0-434 GCF_000475195.1 Diaphorina citri
TTTAACACGTTCTAATACTCTTCTAATACTTACTTATGTACTTCTAATAGTTTTATTCGAATACGTAGGTACTTCTAATGGTTTTATCTTGACTTTATACCTAAGTTTAGTTTTCAAGAGACTCTTTTTCACCTTCTAAGTACCTCTCTGCATGTTGTGCAGGAGTTCAGAGCGTGTATATTTTGTAATTTTATTGACAGTTTATTATCCAGTCCTGAATGAATTGGATTTGTGGATGCATATGCAATTAGGATGCATTTTGTTCATCTGGATTGGAATCTTACTGGACGCCTTGTTGTGTTTACACGAGGCCAGTAACTGGACTGCCTAAATCCAGGCATAAGTTTTTACCTCTCTTCTCTATTTCTTACTTTTAGGTGTAGTTAGAGGTAGGGACTTTTATGAAAAAGATTGTAAAGTGTCCGTCCGTTTTT
>NW_007436876.1:0-434 GCF_000475195.1 Diaphorina citri
TTTTTTTTTTTTTTTTTTATAACGACAATATTGATAGACGTTTCTTCTGCGTTTGGAGTTAGAGGTGCGAAATCGTCCGTGAAACAGGCCCCTTAATTTATACAAACAAAATATATACCTACCTAATATGTAAGTACGTATTAAGCAGTAAGCATAAGTTAGTACCTATAATATAAGTATATTTCTGGGCACCCAATATTTATGTAAGTATTATTTAAGTCGTAATATTTTATAGTTTAAGGGCGGGGTCTTAAACAACCATTAAACTTTTTTCCTCTCTTAAAAACAAGGGAAAAAACTCAAGAGGGGATTTACTATATTTTTTTCTGTTGTTTATTTTTTAATTTCCCGAGTTTGATATTTTTCGGTCATGGGTTGATGGTGATTATTTTTCCGGTCTGGCGGTTTCCGCTATGGTGGTGTGGTCTCTCTCT
>NW_007436877.1:0-434 GCF_000475195.1 Diaphorina citri
TTTCTTCCTCGCCAACTTGTCCCTTCATCCCTTGACTTTTTACCTCTTTTTCGAACATCATTCCCGAAAGAAAATATAAGGAGATGAGGGAGGGGGGGGTCTCTCTCCCCATTTGGAAGGGGAGAGAGAGCACATTGCTTTCTCGTTGATGAAAATTAGAGGGAGCTAAGGGGGAAATAGAGGGAGTAATTGAACGAACAAAGAGAGTTTGAAGTTTTAACTCTAGAGCTTTCATTTAGTTTGTCTGTGTGTTTCACCATAACTCTCGAATGGGTTGTCCGATTTCGATGAAATTTGGCAAAAATGTTCGACACATAAAGTAAATTTCCTCACTAGATTTTGAGTCCAATCGGGTGATTAGGATACTCACAAAGGCCCTTTTTCTAAGTTCTACGTATACATATCACTGGAACCACTACTTGGCCCTACAGTCT
>NW_007436878.1:0-434 GCF_000475195.1 Diaphorina citri
ACACCTGGCTACAACAGAAAAGACGACAGACATGGAGGGGAACCTTATCAAAACCTGGAAGAAAAAGTTGAAGAGGAACTAGGCAGTCATGCTCAATTGTGCAAGTGTGGCTCCAACTCTGAAATCTGCGAGGAGTTCATCAATTCATTTTCACTGCAAGATATTCTGTCCAACTTTGAACTTCCATCATCCAGTTCTACTGATGAAGACGATGAATCCTCAACCAACAAGAAACAAAACGAGGACGAGGAAGAATTGAACCTGATCGACTTTCTGAACAACACGCAGTTCTTGAATGACTTTGTCAATAAGAATAGCATCAAAATCGACCAAGTCTGTATCAATTCGAACACGGTAGACCTCATCACAAAGAGTAATAGGAAGAAGAAAAATCTTGTAGAAGACAATCATCAAAATTTACATGACAATCAAAA
>NW_007436879.1:0-434 GCF_000475195.1 Diaphorina citri
GTAAAGAGCATCATCATGCTAGTAGATAGATCTAGCTTACTTACACTCCTCGGTCTATGACTGCCTCTAATGAATGACTAGACTTGGTCATAACTCATAACTTTCATGACTATATCATGATTACCATGCATTTGTACCGTACAAATAGTAATGTTTACATTCGTTGTTAAACTATGGAGCTTCCCACTCAATGAAGTACTCAAAGAGTTTACAAAAACAAGACTAAGTAATCACTTAGTGGTAAAAGTATTCCGGTAGTTCCCTTGTGGTAATATGAGTGATCGTGATAACAATACTGGAGTCTTTAGTTCTCTGAGACATATGAAGGTCTATATACCTAGAAAAACAAACAGAGATACCTCAAGTTAGGTACCTACGAGCTACGTAAGGAAAACCCATGTAAGACCCTCTGAATTACATAAGGTAAGGTACTA
>NW_007436880.1:0-434 GCF_000475195.1 Diaphorina citri
TACACTAAAGTTCCTCGCCTACTCAGTTCCTCTTCTCCGAATGGAGTAGTGTCATCATCCACTAATGTATTCTGAAATCAATTTAATATTATTATCAGACAGTTATTTTCAAATAAGCTCCTTGGACCAAGATGTACCTACCTATCTATCTTAATTAGGTACCAGCATAATGTTTGGTTATTCCATGACTATGACTCATTAGGTACCTATACAATTACCTAGTGTGAATTATCAGCACTACAAACGATCAGTAAGTAGAGCTTAGAGCATAAAAGAGGATTTCTCTACAGCTGTTAAGAGATTGGGTATGATTCCCAATAGGCACAACTGCATTCATAGTGCTTGTAGGACTATGGATTTTGTCTGTTTGGTAACTTACCATTCTGTTGCGAGCGTTATCTTTTTAACATTAAGACAATTGTTCTTGAATACAA
>NW_007436881.1:0-434 GCF_000475195.1 Diaphorina citri
CAGTACTGAAGGGGGTCATGTTTAACTCGATTCTATTAGACCCATTTACATGCCAGTCCCTTGTTAAGATATGTTATACAAGCAATTGATTGTTGATTGTGAGGTCAACCTAGGAGCTAACAGCCCTAGAATTTTTTTTAAGAGGTTTGACAGAGGGAACTGTAACTGCTATGGTCTTATCGTCCCGAAATCTAAGAGGAAGACAGAATAAGAGAAAGACAGCCGTTCCGAGAACGAACATTATCCCATCAGGATAAAATCCGCTCCGGGCGGGAATCGAACCCGCGGCCTAGCGCTTACAAGGCAGACGCACTACCAACTAAGCTAACTAGGCTGGAGCCCTAGATTTGATTGTGGTTAAATGCATCAATTTCTGACACTTGAACACTTTCCTTGGATTCCTTTTCCAAAACCTTGCTCAAGTCAGCCTAGTT
>NW_007436882.1:0-434 GCF_000475195.1 Diaphorina citri
TATTACAAGTACGGCTATTATACTATAAGTACCTAATTACAAGTGAAAAGTATCGCCTAAAGTACAAGTACTAATGGTACTTTGCCACTAATAGCAAGCAAAGATTTGATTCGGTCATGTGAGAGTAGTATAGTATATGTACTGCCGAAGCAGTTATAGTACCTATATGTACTGTACAGTAAGGCAGTTTAAACAAACGGGTTGCTTTGCCACTAATAGCATACAAAGATTTGATTCGGACATGTGAGAGTAGTATAGTATATGTACTGCCGAAGCAGTTATAGTACCTATATGTACTGTACAGTAAGGCAGTTTAAACAAACGGGTTGGGTCGTTAGATACCTTACATGTAGGATTGTTAGATGAAGGTGATAATAATAATAATTTTAGTTCATCCCTAAAGGAAATTTAGCTGAAAGATAAAATTTTTAATA
>NW_007436883.1:0-434 GCF_000475195.1 Diaphorina citri
TAATTTCTTTATCTTTATCCATGATATCTTAGGATTAATACAATCACTATTACTATTTTCGGACTAAACTAACTTTTTGTTTTATTTTAATTTATTATGGTGCCTCAACACATTTTTTAAATTACATTAAGAAAATAAATATTTGGCTGTTATAAATCAATGCAATACATATGTATTATACATATCTCCAGTCACATTGCTATCATAGTACTTGTGTAATGTGAAACAGAAAATAATACAAAACGTTGGGTTCGTGAAGTGTCAGTGTCACTTTCCTTGTCCGAAAGAGAAGTACATTGATATTTCCATGGGGTTCTGGAGAAGACTCCGTCGCAGCGAAGTCATAAAAGTGAATCAAGCCAGCCTAGTTAGCTTAGTTGGTAGAGCGTCTGCCTTGTAAGCGCTAGGCCGCGGGTTCGATTCCCGCCCGGGGC
>NW_007436884.1:0-434 GCF_000475195.1 Diaphorina citri
GCCTAGAATTGTGTTGATATTTAATAAATGAATCATTACCTAAATCAAATCAGACTGGGCATGACAAATTAGTTGTTTAATATCAGAGGAGAACATTCTCAAGAAATTCAACACCCCATTATTCTACTTAAATCTAGATTATATTATTTTTTACTTTCCACCACGGCCGTCCCATGGGAAGTGAAAAATTCCGGGTTCGATGCCCACCATCGACAGAAAAGTTGCAATCATACTTTGATTGAAAATGTGTACATATTACGACCTAGTGCTCTCGTGTTGACCTAGCATCCAAATCGGGGGAGGTATTGTGTCTCTCTCTGTCTATAAGTACATAGCTGCATAGTTAAATAATATAGGTACCTACTAGGGTTGCCAGACGTCCCGTATTTCCCGGGACGTCCCGTATTTTGGGCACTTTTCAAAATGTCCCGTAC
>NW_007436885.1:0-434 GCF_000475195.1 Diaphorina citri
AAAAAAAAAAAAAAAATAAATAAATAAATAAAAAAAATCCAAGCATTTTTTTCCGAAAGTTATTAACAAAAATATTCAACTCAAAAATAGATTTTCTCATCTTGGTCCCGATAGACACTTTGAGCTATAGTCCTCGAAGTTTATAAAGTCGACCTCCTATAAGTTGGATTTTTCTTCAAATAGTTAAGTCGCCACTGATGCTGTTGATTTGGAAAAATAGCTAGGAAACTGTATTTGTTCTTGTTGTTGAAAGTTGATTTGGAGTAATATTCTTTTTAGTCGATAAATATTTTCCAATTCAGGTCAAACGAATAAAGTCAGATTAATTAAAAACACAATATTTCGATAATAATACCTACTATTTTGATAATAGGCAATATTTTGATAAGACAATAACAGTAGCCAGATCGGCAATTAAATTATGAAATTATCTT
>NW_007436886.1:0-434 GCF_000475195.1 Diaphorina citri
CTCAATTTTACAAGCGTTGAAAAACAAAAATCGCTCATTTTAAAGGACTTAAAAAACACAGTCTGAAACGTCCATAGTTCAACTGTCACAAGGAAAGGGGCAACGAAAAAAACACAGGCAATGAAAGAAATGTCGACGCCAAGTCTCTCAAGTCCTTCGTTTGAACTGACGCTTCATTTCGGTAGCGCTGCTTACAATCACAACTCGCAAATTGTATTTTGGTTTATCGAGTTGTTCGTGCACAAAAGGGGAAACTTTTAACACATAAACGGGAAGATCCGAAGATCCATACAATAGGACTAGACAAATTGATGGGAGGAATTTCTGGACAATTTGAGGGAATTTTGGTAATTATGGGGAAAAAGGGAAAGGCATGCTTGAGTGGGTATTTTAAAAAGGGGATGCAACCCGATGTAGGTACAAGTGGGATTAGA
>NW_007436887.1:0-434 GCF_000475195.1 Diaphorina citri
TCATCCTCCTTCCTTTCGTTTTCTCCTTCGTTCCGCTTCTCTTTCTCCTCCTCTTCTTCTTTTTCTCATTTTTCCTCTTTTATCCACCCTCTGCTCTTGTTCTCCTTCTAGTTCTTCCTCAGACTGTCACTCATCCAAATACCCACCAGGCAAACCGTTGTTTAACATCAATAGATCAGTATTCCATTATTTCAAAGATTCAAAATTGGAAGTGGTGCATTCAACAGAAACTAATAGCTATAGAACGCCTATTAAGTAGTGATGCATCACGCAGTACAATTATTTCCATAAACATGACATGTTGTATTCACTTATTTGAAGGCGCTTTTTCGAAATACATTTCGATAACCTCAGCTGTTGACTTTTCAACTATAACCTCAAAAGCAGCAAAATTTGATAAAATTCAAGAATTCAACAAAAATAATCAAATAAAT
>NW_007436888.1:0-434 GCF_000475195.1 Diaphorina citri
TTCTGTTCTTGAAATACGAGGTGCAATCAGTGAGGACAATCAATCAGTGAGGAAACTTGTGGATTGGAACACATCACATGCCTTCACGCACACTCCATTTGTCAAGGGTCTAGGTTTTCCTTGCCCTTGGGATCAATTTAATTTGAAGAAACCCATTTACTGATGAAATTTGTAATGAAACAATCGAGTAGCGACAAGTGGCGGCAATACCAGTGTCATAATCAAATCTTAAAAAGAAATTGACTGCAAAGGAGGAGCACACAGTAAAATGCTGCGATATGCACTTGTACACACACCTTTTCTAAAACGTATAAAGTTGTGAAAAGGTTCTGGTTTACCACAGATATTTCATGGTTTGTAATAGCCTACAGAAGAAAAGTTTGTTTTGGTATTGGCGGAAAACCACTGGGCAAGTTTTTGGGATGGTTTTAGGA
>NW_007436889.1:0-434 GCF_000475195.1 Diaphorina citri
TCGTAGAAGAAAAAGAAAAATTCCGTTGGTCCTCATTTTTCCTGCTCTATGACTTTGAAACATCATCCAAGTAAGCGCGACTGATCTATTGTACATACTGTGTATTTACTTACATTAGGTAGGTACATAGGAAATTAGGTATTTACCTACCCATTTTTCAGCAGAAATAAAAACAATACACACTGATGAGTTTTGTAATTTTATTATTTTATTTTCCATGCTCTCTTAGAATAAAATTATATAAAAAAATATGGGTAGTATATAGTGGTTGTTTTCGTTGTGGTGGTGTTATTTTCAAATGTCGATGTCGGGAACATGAGTGCATTGAAACCGTAGTCGCACGATGCCGCCTGAAAATCCAAACCTTTGAAAGTGATCCTGCCCTCTCCGATTCCAGTATTGAGAGATTCCAAGACTCGGCGAGCCACGCGCCG
>NW_007436890.1:0-434 GCF_000475195.1 Diaphorina citri
ATTCGAGGTATTACATAATTTGTATGTCGTGTATTATAATTTGTTACCATTACATTTCTATATTTTTCTTCAAAGTAGGTGGTGTTGTGTGATTAGTAGTAGGTAACTACATAACTTTAATCGGAGGTAAAATTGCCTAATGATTCCCCACAATAAAATACCTACTCAGGAATCTCCCTTGAAAAAATCTGGTGTGAACATCACACGACTTTCCTTATCCTATTGAATGATGCTTATTTGAGTGTTCTTTTACCCTAACTTTTACAATATCTCTAACCGTTTTGTCGGTATAGCTAAAAACCGCCAAAAAACGGTCGAAATCTGTCCAAAAGCGGTGAAAATACCGCCAAGCGCAGCAAACGTTTTGTGTTGCATCCTTGTCACATTTGTGAACTACATACCAAATTTCAAGTCTCTAGCTTGTATTGTTCCCG
>NW_007436891.1:0-434 GCF_000475195.1 Diaphorina citri
TGATCATATTACTAATGTAACAAACAAATGTGAAATTTTAGATGACATCACCTCTTGGAATTCAAAACTAACTGATCAACTATTATTCACAGTTCTTCATATCAACCTTAACTCAATCAGACCTAAATGGGATCTTCTCTGTGTAGAGTTGAAATCCGTGCTGGAACATCTCGATGTGCTGGTGCTGACGGAAATCAAAGTCAATGAGGAGGAGGCACTAGCGTTCCAACTGAGAGGTTATCATCAGATAAGTAGATGCAGAGTTAAGAATAAAGGTGGTGGAGTCATGGTATTCTGCCGGGACAGTATTAAAATAGAAAATCTGGACTACAACTTTGATGAAGCCGACAGCTTAGTCCTCAAACTGATTGATGTAAAGCGTAAGTTCGAATGTACTTTACTAGCGATATATCGAGCTCCGGGCCTTAATGAAA
>NW_007436892.1:0-434 GCF_000475195.1 Diaphorina citri
GGTACTGAAATGTGTTTTCTGCTACTTTTTCTTCTCATTCCAGTCTTCTTTTCATTATGTTCTCTTCAGTTTCAAAAATACAAAGGCTAAACCAGATCAGGCTGAACTCAGCTGGAGTGGTTCATGGAGCAGTTGCAAATGGGTAAAAATTATAAATAAATAGTCCATTCCTATCTAAAAAGTTGGGAAAAATCAAAACTCCGAAAAAATAACTGTAAAAGGTCGAAAATTCAATTTTTATTTTCTATTCCAATGAAAGAGTTCAAATATGTGTGACGTCAAACTTTACGCAGTTGTTTTCTTCGTCCGTTAGGTAGCGCCACTATGCAAGCGCGCTAGGGGAGTAGCAGAAAGAATGCGCAGAAACGTATGCGCACAAACACATTAATGCGTTGCCTGCGATGGAGCTTTGCTCGGGACATTTGATGTGACGT
>NW_007436893.1:0-434 GCF_000475195.1 Diaphorina citri
TACTACGAGATGGGCATGCTACGACACAGACCACACGCGTCTAATGTAGCAGTTGTTTCATTGCTACGTTTTTTTTTTTCAAGTCTAACCTGGACTATCTATCCCTGTTTATAGCTAGCACCTAATCCCTTGAGCAGCGTGTACAAAAGGGGTTTCTGTGTAACGAATTTGTATCGCTTGTTGCTCAGATATAATATCGCCCTTTGTCTTCTTACTGATTTCTCGGATACGTGTACAATAATTTGATAATCAAGGAAGAGTCTAAATCTGTTTGGTTGGTATCAAATCCTGGGAATTGACTATCAGGTCATTTTCCTCCTCGCATCCCAACATTTTGCGATAATGTTGTCTTTATCCGTGAGTTCTGGGCATGTCTGCAGGTGGTCTGCGTTCATGACAACTTGTTGGGTCCAGAGTGGGCACTTGGGCAAGTA
>NW_007436894.1:0-434 GCF_000475195.1 Diaphorina citri
CATTTGTGTGTAATGCATTGATTGCAATTTAACTTCATTGTGAGATATTTTTGAGATAAATAAGTTGTTATGTTACTCGTACTAATGGCCTGCCCTCGATCTTCGATCACGGCGTCTTCTAGGAAACAACGAGCTATGTTGGAGATGGAAATATTGGGTAGATCATTCCGAATCTTCAATTATTTTCCATTGTATAAATGACTGATTTGGAGTAAAATACATAGGTACATAGAGTGAATTTTGATCAGTAGTGTTGTTCAGGAAATGAAAATCAGATGAACGAAAATCAGAAAAAATTGCATGAATATTATTCTGTAAATGCAGTTTCTTTGTGTTATTATGTCACAACTTTGGTGCTCACTGCAGCATTGTAGGATTTTCCCTATATCTCAATAATCCTAAAATCCAATGTTTACCTACCATGCTGGCACCGG
>NW_007436895.1:0-434 GCF_000475195.1 Diaphorina citri
CAAAGGAACAGATTGTTTTCGCATAACTCATGTAAAAAAGTTACGTAACAGGTATTACTAAACGTTTTACGGGACATACTACTAACTATAGGGCACATACCACAAGCGCCTAATCTAGCAGTTTTTTCGTTGCTACGAAATAAAAACTATGGTGAAACATCCATCTTTTTTTCACCATTCAAAACGGCTATCCTGAATAATAGAAAGTTAAGTTCCTTATTATAGGATAAGTGGATAAGGAAAGTAAAGAGGGTTGGAAATTCCAACTGTTCCCAATTTCTTCCACTTGAGTGTATATCTCTGGCCTTCCCATCTAGTTATCAAAAACCTCAACTCCTCGCTTGTCAGAACTTTTCCATTCTCTCTATTCCAAACACTTTCCACCCCTACCCTACTCCTCTACCATGGAGGATCGATAGTTTTGTCGCAATTCA
>NW_007436896.1:0-434 GCF_000475195.1 Diaphorina citri
TGAACGTGGATAAAGTCAGATCAAGAAGTAAGAGAGGAAGAAAAGAAAGCATCACATAAAAGCGAAGAAAAAAGAGATGCACAAGAATGACTCTTCAGTGTTTGGACTGTTGGGAAATTGAATGCACTTTCCGACTGACCACATAAGTTAAGAAACGTCGAGTGTGGCTAGTATATGGACGAATGGAGAGTGAAACCGTCTGGCACAAGTGTTGTTACAGGCAATTTCAGCGTAAATTCAGTCTCGTGAGGAAAAACTTAGTATCGAGAAGCTGTAGCACCCAAAAGACAATGAAGAATAAAACCCCAATGACCTCACATGACCATATAATGGCTGGCTCATATGAGTTAAAAAACAAATCCAATTAGCCCTATTAGTTTAACTAAATCACACTCAACGGGACTTGAGGACAGAATGGGTCAAACGAGATTGAC
>NW_007436898.1:0-434 GCF_000475195.1 Diaphorina citri
CTCCAGTCAAGTGAAGACCATGTCTAGAAATATGTATGATATCGTACTTGACCATTATCTCAAACTAAACAAAAGAAATCTGGTTATGATGTACCCTAACTTAGAAAGACTGATGTGGTTATGATTTATCCAACTTAGAAAGGCTTGTAGGAGTTGTATAAGCTGTCAAAAGTGTCAATCCGTCAATAAGAGTATGAGTGCTTTATTTAGACTTTTTAGACTGTCAGCTTAGAACAAGTTGTTCCATTATATACGTACTAACTGCAGTTTTCATTGATCAATTCATCAATCAACAATAATCCAACATTAATGAAACAAATGACCTTATGACTTATGTCTTTTACTCTTTGCCTGAATTTCTAGAACTAATGATAAAACACTATTAGCATAGGCGGTTCTTGCCTAAATTTTTGGGGGGGCTTGATTTTGAAAAA
>NW_007436899.1:0-434 GCF_000475195.1 Diaphorina citri
TTTTTATTCAGTTTGACTGTATGCTCTTATGGACTCGTTCACACTTAAAAACGTGAATGGTAAAATACGATTGACATTCGACGGTCATGTTTATGGTTATTCCAATCCTATCGGGAACACTGGATGTCGTTGGTCTTGCCCTGTCAAGACATGTCCTGCTCACTTGAATACTAACAAGGCAAAAGACAGGATCATTGGGGGAGATTTCAATCATACCTGTGAGAAAAACTCGCCCAAATCATCTCCAAGTACACCCAGAAGTGAACAGGAGAAAGCGAATACCAACAAGACCGCCAATATGACACCTGCTACTGATGTAACACCCAAGGTTTCTCAGCCGAGTACATCAATTCGCGGATCATCCCAGACACCTGCCATAGTTCTTCCGACGCAAACCCAGCCGGATGGATCTAGTGGTAGCGGCAGCAGCAGCA
>NW_007436900.1:0-434 GCF_000475195.1 Diaphorina citri
TACCTACACACCTAACTCAGAAACTTTGTACCTCGTACGGGACAGTCGACCCATTTCTGGAACGACTTAAGATTTGATCATTTGATGACGGGATTTGAAACCAGTATTGAAAACCAGGAAGAACGAAAATTAAAAGAAAATCTACAATATTGTTATGCAATTTAGCTGTGTATAAAAAGTGCATACGATGTATTATTTTATATAACAATAATATTATTAACAACCATTTTTTTTTTTTTTTAAACTAAATTACTTAAATTCAGTCAGCTCCCATGCGTAGTGGTCACTGCGCTCGCCTTGCACGCGGGAGACCCGGGTTCGGTTCCCGGCGGGGTCAAGAAATTTGTATCATGCAAAAATGATTGATTCCGTGACTGGCTGTTGCGGGGCCCACTCAGCTTCGTGAGGAAAATGAGTAGCTATGACATATAAAT
>NW_007436901.1:0-434 GCF_000475195.1 Diaphorina citri
ATTTTTATTTTAGAATGACACCTACTTTCAGAATAATTTTATTTTATTTTATTTTTTTTATTTTTTTTTGCCATAAATCCTGAACAATGTGTCCAATTTAGATGAAATTTGCCAAACATATCCGGGGCGCAGTGATTCAATGGACTGAAGAACACAACGAAAGGGCCCCTTTTGAAACCCAATGAGCAAAAGTCTGTTCGGAAATATGTTTCAAATTTCATCAAAATCGAACGTACCGTACCATTCGAGAGTTGTTATAATAAAACAAATTACCTTATCTAAAACCCTACAAAGAAAGAAAATTAAATGTACCTACAGCAAAAATCGCGTTAAAAAGATATTATCCCCCCCCCCTTTTACACGATCTTTTAGTTCATTTCAAACAACCGATTTAGTTCAAACCGCTTCCCCACCACTCTAGCCGATTCTCTGTT
>NW_007436902.1:0-434 GCF_000475195.1 Diaphorina citri
TCGAAGAGAGAAGGAAGACAGGATAGGAGAAAGCCAGCCGTTCTGAGAACGAACATTATCCCAGCAGGATAAAATCCGGTCTAGCACTTACAAGGCAGACGCACTACCAACTAAGCTAACTAGGCTGGCGAGGCAAATTCAATGGGTTTCAATGGTCAGTTTGGAAATCTTTCTGGAAAATTCATCCTCGTTCTGCGTGCGCTTCTTTCTGGATTTTCGCCGGAATTGTTTCCGGATGTTCCGCCTGAATATGCTTCATCTTGAATTCCTCGTTCTGCGGACACCCTAATAGCGCTTAAATCGCACATTTCCTCACTTGAAAAAAAAAAGCTTTAATGACAGGATTCTCACTTGGTGAGCTCTTCTACCCAACCTTACCTCCGCCCATGTCTCTCCCAACACTCTTCTTTATTTGATGGGACCCCCCCCCCCCC
>NW_007436903.1:0-434 GCF_000475195.1 Diaphorina citri
CTCAACAAGTAACCAATCGGGGGTAACAGTAGTCAGATTCACCCTCCTTTGGTTCAAGTTAACGGGTGCTTGGGCACCGTCGGAATTTTTATTACATGTACGTGACTTCTCACGATTTTGGGCTTCGATAGGGGGAATATCTAACGCTTTTGAAATAGGGGGAAAAGAAGAATTTGTTTCTTGTGTGAAGTCAATAGGGTTCCTGCTTAGAAAATCTACGTGAGCCATCCGCTCGGCCTTCCTGTACTCAATAGTGAAATGATAACTCTGGAGAAAGCTCCACCATCTCTGGACTCGAGGAATTAAATCCTTTTTAGCCTGAGTTGCCTTAAGGGACAAGCAATCTGTTATGACCCTGAACTTATTACCTTGCAAATAGTTATTGAAATGCTCGATGGACTTTACTACGGCCATGGTCTCAAGTTCGTACGAAT
>NW_007436904.1:0-434 GCF_000475195.1 Diaphorina citri
TTTTTTTTTGTCATGGGTGGAAGGTACCTTCCATTACTTACCTACTATCATACCTACCTAGCAGTTCAATAACCAAAAAACCGTCAACAAATTTGAAAAAGTATTTTTTGTGACGTCACCTTGTGTGACAATCAGTAATAGGTGAAAATGATAATATTATCTAAATTCTAGGTAGATATTAATAATAATATGTATAATATGGATGCAGTCTACGTCTGGCTGGGGGACGTTAAACAGGGAGTATACCAGCCTGAACTTCCGTTGCTAAAGAAATAGCAAAGGTTGAGTGCGAAAGGCATCCACTCGTAAAATTTTGTAGCCAAAACCAAATGTCAGCCCAAAAGCGATCACCTTAAGGCTGATTGAGGGCTGACGAAAAACGCCGACCCCGTCTGTACACGGGAAAAGGCGAAGAAAAAGAAGAAGAAGAAGAA
>NW_007436905.1:0-434 GCF_000475195.1 Diaphorina citri
GTTGTGGTTCTCGAGATAGAGCGATCAGTGTGTGAACTATGAAATGTGAATGGATCTTGTTCTTATAATATAAGATTTATTACGTAAAATGAGACCACTTCCCGAGACTAGAAATTTCCTTACTGTGTTAGCAAGAATATCATGAGGTGTAAATCAAATCAATTCTTTTCCCCCCTATTCCTTTTCTGTACTACCTCTTTCTTTACAGGTGTGTCTAATTCTATTACTGCAGTCAGTAGTACATGTATGACACACATGTACTACATCTGTGTCTGTTTTATTACAGGTGTATACATGTGCGTACTTCTGCCATTTGCATCCTGCGAGCATCTCTACTTACAACTGATCAAGGATCTTTACAAATCCTTTGAGAACATCATCATGAAAATGGATCAGTTCAAGATTATGCAATGCCGGAGAGACCTTGGAAGGTA
>NW_007436906.1:0-434 GCF_000475195.1 Diaphorina citri
TTTTTTATAAGGTGCTCTCAACTTGTGCGACTGTCTGCGAACAACGAGCTACCAGGAAACCGCTCGCGAACTACCGTGATCGACTTGTTGGCGATCCCTGACTTAGAACATCAAACTTTTTGCTCTCAGCTCCATGCGGTTCTAATACGTCGCTTCCTTTTTTCGTAGTTTCCCTGCTACGTGATAGTTGAATGTCGAATCTAAATGTTCCCATTAAGGAATTTATTTAATTTAGACATCCTTTGTAAATACTATTGTAATACTGTGTATTTCTTTGTAATGGAAATCCATGCTTTATTGATCATTGAGCAATAACCTATTGCGTTCTTATTGGGACACCCTTTATTTCTTTGTAAAAATAATATTTCTAAATGTTCCTGTTACATTTATCTCTTCGCCACTGGCATTAGCTCGAATTTTCAAACTAACTTCTC
>NW_007436907.1:0-434 GCF_000475195.1 Diaphorina citri
ATGTAGTGATTAAGATCAGTGGCAAAAAGTGGTACCCAATTAAGTGATTATTAGAAATTGTCACTGATACACTGCTGCAATATATGTATGGGAAATACTTGTAATGAAAATTTAGTGGAGACGCCAAATGAACTAAACATTCTCAATATGTACCTACTTAATTTCTTATTTCTTACAACATCAAGTAGCATTAACTTATTCTTTATGCTACGTTCGTAGTCTCTCTCTCTCTCTCTTTTGCCTTTCAGTTCTCACTCTCTTTTCCTCTTCGTCCTCTTTCTCTTTCTGCGCGCCGTCTTATTACATTATTATCCGTTTTCAGCAAAGTGCTCGTCTAAAGTCTCAGTGTGAAGACACTCAATTTTCTCGAGATAAGGTTAAGAAATTATCCCTTCGAGATTCAGAACTCCTTTTTAACTCCCTCCTAGAGATTC
>NW_007436908.1:0-434 GCF_000475195.1 Diaphorina citri
CAGCTGTGGACTGCAAAATCTGACCAACGAAAATAGTGAAGCTAAATTTTGAATAATCGACCAACGACCAACATAGCATAATCATTAATGTGAACGGACCCTACTACCAATATCAGAGGGAATTTTTTTCAAATAAAAATCCCACGGATCTGAAGGGAAAAAAAATCGATTATAAAGTCAAATATCGATTATCCAGCTTTGTTTACCTTTTTTCTTATCAATCTTATCAAATCATTATTTTTTTTATTTATTTGCGAATAATTTGTGAAGAATTTGAAGAATGAAGAACTCTAATTTTCTCTAAGACAGAGTGTACCAAGTAAACACCATCGAAGACTCTACATAGAAGAAAGGAAACATTAAAACCTACATCTGAACAGATATCAGATATATACCATTTCAGCAAGACATTGTTACGGACCTCAACAACTATC
>NW_007436909.1:0-434 GCF_000475195.1 Diaphorina citri
AACAATCTGCCAGCCTCTGGCTGGTTGCCAAATAAAAGCACAGAATACCAATTAATCATAGGATATTTGTCTTCAATAAGATTTTCTTTCTAATCACGTAGATTTCTTGTCACTCTTATCATTTGCTAACTGAATAGATATGATTGTGAAGAATATGTAACGACTGTTTGATAATTGTTTCAGATAATTCTTGGACGTGTTTTCTCTGAATATTGAATGAGTCAAATACATCGAGAGTGAACTTTGAGATAATTCTTGGACGTGTTTTCTCTGAATATTAATCCATAGTTCCATTACACTATTGAATGGATTTACCTGTTATACGAGTACTTCTTGATATTTTCACTTGATTTTAGAGTCCGTAGATTGTAGCGTAAAAAACTAAGGGTCTCTTCGTTAGGTAATCATCGTCATGAGAGGTACAATCAATACCT
>NW_007436910.1:0-434 GCF_000475195.1 Diaphorina citri
GGTTTGGACTGGACATCAGCAAACATTTTGTAGTACTTTTACTACTTACATAATTGCGAGTACTTATATCATGACAATAACTCTCAGAAGTGACCAGAATGGACAAAATGTTCGGACTGGTAAACTGGAGGCTGCTGGTTCTAATTTCAGCCGAGACATCGAGCTCTATCCCCGGATTTTCTAGCACATTTGAGCACACAATAAAAGGGGCCCAAAAATAAAGGGCAGAGAATCTCGAAGGCATTAATTTCGCCAAATGTAGTTCTCACTCAAGAGTACCTACTTCTGCTTCGCAGTTCGCAAGCAAGAGGTTTCAAACTGATTCGTTCGCCACAGATAGGTGTTCGAGACTTATCATCATCTTCAATGTTTCTTTTGACTCGGTTTCTATCATTCTATCCACAATAATGATTTCATTCGTGTTTTGTGATGTT
>NW_007436911.1:0-434 GCF_000475195.1 Diaphorina citri
AAATGAGATTGTAGAACGGTATTAGTATTCTCTATTAAGGAGTGTCCACACCTAGTCAACCCCGTCAATCGACGTCGACTGAAACCGTACCCTGACAAGCTCTTCACCTCGTCGATCGACGGCGTCGACTATGTGTGGACACAGCTCTAGAGTTCTAAAAGTCTAAAAAAAACACTAAAACCATTACTCTGTCGGTTCATTTTATCATACTTTAGCCAACACCTGGGAGCAGCCTAAGACGCGTTTCGTTCTTATTTGAACTCATCAGTTAAACATAGCTCTCAGGTGCTGGCCAAGAATTCGGAAGTGTTATTTAAACTTCAGAGATGGAAATTGTGGAGAAACGAGAACCTGCGTAAGATTACAAGGCAAACACCTCGTCAAATCTGTCTCCAGCTGGGAAGGTCCCCTCCACACTTGCCCCATTCCCGCGC
>NW_007436912.1:0-434 GCF_000475195.1 Diaphorina citri
TGGTTAAAATAGCTAGTCCTGACCAAGTTCTATTTTTGATCTGAATGTCACATCATGTCTTTCTTCAGGAAATGAAAGTTGTGATTTCCAAATAAACTTTTCCACCTTTCATGAAAGTCTCCTCCCAATTTTGTCCCACTCCCCATCTGTTTTTTTCATTACCACCTCAACTTTTCACCACTAAAAATAACTACGAAGAATCATGAAAAAAAGATGTTAGTTTTACACCAAGTTTAATTTTTTTCACTCATTTGTGTTTTTTATTCCAACTTTCATAACTTTTGAGAGAGAAAATAAAACTACGATTACACATGCGAATGGAAAAGTATGGTTAATTTCTGGGGGCAAGAAGTAGCATGCTTTTTTACTTTCCTTATCCTATAGGAAGGAAAGTAATGTAATCGGGTCAAATTTTCGATGGTCAGTTTTTAGTG
>NW_007436913.1:0-434 GCF_000475195.1 Diaphorina citri
TGTGGAAGAGCAGCTCAAAGCCAGACAACATCGCATCGATGAACGTCTCTAATCATGTATGTATGTATGTATGTATGTGTTTGATACACAATGTATGTGATGTGAGAACTACAGAGGGATATCTTTGCTATCAGTACCAAGCAAAATCCTGGCGAGAATAATCTACAACCGCCTTTACCCATACATTGACTCACTTCTCAAGGATACACAATGTGGTTTTCGCGGAAAAAGATCGACAATAGATATGGTCTTTACAGCGAGGCAATTGGTAAAAAAAAAAAATCAAAGGAACAAAACTCTCCCTTATGTATTGCCTTCATCGATATCTCCAAGGCCTTTGATTCTGTGGATAGAAACAATCAAAGGAACAAAACTCTCCCTTATGTATTGCCTTCATCGATATCTCCAAGGCCTTTGATTCTGTGGATAGAAAC
>NW_007436914.1:0-434 GCF_000475195.1 Diaphorina citri
AATGTTTTTCCTAGGTAGTTGTGTTTCTGAATCTACATATTAAGATAAAATATGTGAGAGCTCCCTAAGTTGCTGTATACTTTGGAATCTAATAACTCAACAACTAAAATGTTCGAATATTTTTATTTTTACAACGGGCAGGACTTCTCCTAATCCTGGTGCTCCTTTTCTCCTCTATATGTATAGGTAAGATAAGATCTCGGCTCTTACAGTTCCCTCTATCAAACCTCTTAAAAAGTGTCATAAAAAGAGCTTTGTCTAGATGATTTTCTTCATCTCCTCTGGACAAGATGCAAGAAGCTTGGGGTTAAGCTTATCATCTTCCTTGGTTTAGAAAAAAAAGTATACAGTCGAACATGGATATCAGAGGATTGGATTTGCGTATGAATGAATTTGTTGACAATTCAAATTTTCACGATCAAAAATCAAGTTCA
>NW_007436915.1:0-434 GCF_000475195.1 Diaphorina citri
GGGAGAGGGGGGGGTTAGTCTGATTAAAATCTTTTATAAAATCTAAACCAATCACGAGTGACTTGTAAAGCAGTGAGAGGGGGGAGGGGGGCTGTCAAATGACAAGTTCCTACATACCATAGGGAGGTATGCAAAAGGGATATGTCCACCTCTCACACTCAGATCGTCTGTCAGGTGGTCTGAGCTGGAGAGGTGGGCATTATTGGGAGAGTTTCTCTCTCTTTTCTCCCTCTCCCTCTCTCTCTCTCTCTCTTTTCTCTCGCTCTCTCATTTCCGTGCGAAAAAATATCAAACTGCAGGTGTAATCTAGGGTTTCTAGATTTTCTAGTCTAAACGACTTTCCTAATTCTCTCTCACCAGTCTTTCCTCTCCTTGCGAAAATAATGAGAAACTTGCATTGAAAGTGTTTTCTTCTGGGAAAACAGTACTTTCTT
>NW_007436916.1:0-434 GCF_000475195.1 Diaphorina citri
TTCGAATTTCCCGCCAACTTTACACGCAAAAAGGCCGACGATGGCCTACGATGGCCCTGTTCATAACCACGGCCTTAAGGCGTGAATGACGTAGGTGCATAAAAATTGTTAAAGCGCCTTGAAAAAACCGTTTCTATATCTAGCTAGTGTACTGCAGTCTGCAGTGTACCAGAGGGAACTGAACTTACGGAGGTCTTATCGTGATGAAATCGAGAACGAATCTGTTTAAAGTTCGCCGCGGGCAGGAATCGAGCCCGTACCAGACAGACGAGCTACCCTTCAAGCTAACAATTAGGCTGGCTGTATGTAGGTATCTACCTTACATAGCTACCTACTTCTCATTTTCAGCAATCACCGAGATTGAGTATAGGTATCATACTAGGCTTCCACTCTGCAGGTCCTTTAGTTTTTTTTTTTTTTTTTTTTTTTTTTTT
>NW_007436917.1:0-434 GCF_000475195.1 Diaphorina citri
GTTTTATGATCAATTACCAAAACATCGTTTGTTTTTGCACCTTTGCAGGTTCACTATTACGAAAACTACCACAGAATTCTCACCAGAAGGAGTCTCAGTAGTTCCAACTGTTACCACTAGGGAGCGTATCAGTAGATCCAGATTTTACCACCAGGGAGCGTATCAGTAGTTCGAACTGTTACCATCAGGGAGAGCATCAGTAGTTCCAGCTTTCACCAGCAGGGAGCGTATCAGTAGTTCCAGTTTTTACCATCAGGGAGCGCATTAGTAGTTCCAGCTTCTACCACTAGAGGTAGTCTCAGTAGATACAGCTTTTACCACTAGAGGTAGTCTCAGTAGGTCCAACTGTTACCACTAGGTAGCGCCTCAGCTGCTATGGGTGTCTCAGATATTCCCGACTATCAGTGCACTCTAGAGGAAGATGACTGGAAGTT
>NW_007436918.1:0-434 GCF_000475195.1 Diaphorina citri
AAATTCTGGGGTAAAGGGACTTTTCGTCCCTTCGTCAGATTAAAAATTCTGGGGTAAAGGGACTTTTCGTCCCTTCGTAAGATTAAAAATTCTGGGGTAAAGGGACTTTTCGTCCCTTCGTCAGATTAAAAATTCTGGGGTAAAGGGACTGTGTATTTACCTATCTTTTCATGTCGCTTGCGGTATTCGAACTGCGGTCTCCATTTCACCTTAGAACGATTAAACTCTCTCTTATCACAAACGAAACGGTTTAATCTCACATGTTGATAATAGTTGAGTCAACATTCCACATTATCTGAAACAGTTTAAACACATTAGTAGAGTAAAAGATTAAGTTAAACACATTAGGAGAGTGAAGTGGTTTAACTTAAAGACATTGAGAGTTTAGCTTAAACACATTATTAGAGCGAAAGATTCTTTGCTAGACATTGCTT
>NW_007436919.1:0-434 GCF_000475195.1 Diaphorina citri
CGGCAGCCCAACCGGGTGACTGGGTTCTGGCACTCTAAAATTAAACTCTATATCGGGAAGCTCGACACTATAATATAGCATTCCAACAGCCTAAGCCCAATAATAGAGTTCTTCCTCCCTAAACTTGTGGCACCCTGTCACCATTTTTTCTCTCTCGTGTATTGAGACAAAGTTAATCCTGCGATGCTGGGATGTTCTGGATATCGAATATGTATTAAAATTAGGAATAAGTGAAGCAAAGAAGGAGTAGAAGAAATTCCAGTGTAAACTCACTGCTGCTTTGGCCATTTGAGTGTATATATATCTCAGGTAGACATACAGGGGCCAGCAAGCTAGCTCCGGGCCTTCGGGAACATCCTGCACCAGCCAAACCTTCTTCGTACGTGTCAAATGAACAAATTAGGTCATTAGTATCTATTCTATTCCTGTCTTCA
>NW_007436920.1:0-434 GCF_000475195.1 Diaphorina citri
AACTCACAGTCGATTAAGTGAACTCGATCGAAAGAAGGGCAAAACACTAGAGAGAAATGTTATCCACTTCTAAGTTCATTTGTTCACTTTCTGTGTCTGCTTCCAGGTTCAAGATTTCCGATTCCTCTGCCCTAACGACACCAGTTTTGACCAAGAGAATCAAATCTGTGATGATTGGTTTAACATTGATTGTGAATCCCATTTGCAGTACAATGACAACTTTGATCTGTACAGACTTGGATGTAAGTACCAATTGTTCTTGGGCTTGGGGATCACTAGGAATTGTAGAGCATTATCTTTGCCATCAGGGAGAATTCACCAATAACCTTACTTTTAGCGGGCGTGATAACTTCATTTTTATTACCTATTATTTTTATTTAGCTAAATCCTTGTTGCTTGTTAGTGTGTTAAGTTGTTAATGAAATCTGAAATTC
>NW_007436921.1:0-434 GCF_000475195.1 Diaphorina citri
TAATATTAATATTAATAATAATAATACTCGGTAGTCACTTATCCTGTTTTTGCTGATGGCTCCTCAGTTCTCATATAAGATCCAGGAGAAAAAAAGCAAGAAAAGTTACTTGTACCTAGAGGACATATAGGACATAGGTATGAGAATGGTGACAGGGTGGGGGTGCAGGGTGCCACAAGTTTAGGGTGGAAGAACTCTGTTATTGGGTTACTTCCCCTGATCTAGGCTGTTGAAATGCTATACATATTTTAGTGTCGAGCTTCCCGGTATAGAGTTCAATATTAGAGTGCCGGAACCCAGTCACCCGATTAGGCTGCCGGCACCTTAGTTTTTTTCTCAGTGTATATTAAACGTAGGAATAACTTATTTCCTATAATTTCTATGTATTTTAAAGAACAAAATGTCAAAACGCATTTCATGTCCGTACATTATTT
>NW_007436922.1:0-434 GCF_000475195.1 Diaphorina citri
ATTTTGTAGGTATGATAATCCTTTGTTTTCTCATATTGAACCATTTGTTTACATCATCGATTCATCATATTTCCCTAATCTTCTAGGTTCATTGTATGTCAGATGTAGAACTTTGTATAGATGAAGCTGTCTTGTGAGCCGTGTTTCATGTAGATTCCAACTACAATAGTGTTAGCATTACCTTAATTTTATCCAGGGAAAACAAGAACGAATCCGGTTCTGTCACAATTTTAAAGGATAAGCCATCCATTTTGGGATTTACATAATTGTATTTTGCCGGAAAGATCTAACAATAGCACCAGAATGCTTTGTTCTACTTTATTCTGAATAATATAATCGTCCTAGAACCCTGTAGGAATCTGTAATGAGAAACTTGTCGAGAGAAAATATCCTGAGTGACATGTTTATTTCATATTTCCGCAATACTTACTCCT
>NW_007436923.1:0-434 GCF_000475195.1 Diaphorina citri
ATGAATCTCTACGAATCTCCAGTTAGCTTGGTTGGTAGTGCGTCTACCTTGTAAGCGCCAGGTTGCGGATGTGATTCCCGCCCGGGGCCGATTTTATCCTGAACAAATAAGGTTCGTTCTCGGAATGGCTGGCTTTCTCTTATCCTGTCTTTCTTCTTTCTTCGCTTTCTGTGTCGTAGCACGCCCATCCCGTAGTATGCCTCTCATCAGATGGGTGAGAAGAGACACAATTTTTCCCAGTTAAGTGCTAGATCAACATGAGAACACTATAGTTCATCCAGATCAATGTGACAGCAATTAGTCATCAACCCAAAATGAAGGAACCAATCAGATTGCAGGAAATCCTTACATTGTTACAATTGAGGTAAAGGTCTATTTTTGATAAACTCTCTCTTTTAAAATGCAGAGGTAGCTCTAAGTTCAGAGGTTGGATT
>NW_007436924.1:0-434 GCF_000475195.1 Diaphorina citri
ATCCTGAATCCGTTCAATGTCAAATCACCCCTGAGTCCCGAGAATCCAGCCTCTCCCTTCAATCCTTACAATCCAGAATCATCTATCTTCAATTCACATAATATCTATTCATTATTCTCGCCTCATAATCCTTACTCACCATTCAATCCTTACAATATCGATTCTCCATTCAATTCCGACAACCCAGACTCACCATTCAGAAACTATCCCCAGTACTCTAGATACAACCCTAAGAACCCTGAGTCACCATTTAGTCCTCAGAACGAAGACTCAATTTATAACCCAGAGAATCCAAACTCCCCCTACAATCCGTTTAACGAGAATTCATTGTATCATCCGGGTAATCCTGATTCCCCCTATGATTGGCAACGTACTATTGATCTGTCCTATTTGAAACATCAAGACCTACCACTCACACGTTACAGTCCTACTGA
>NW_007436925.1:0-434 GCF_000475195.1 Diaphorina citri
TGACCCCGCCGGGAATCGAACCCGGGTCTCCCACGTGCAAGGCGAGCGCAGTGACCACTACGCCATGGGAGCTGACTACCAATGTAATAATTTTATTGTATTATGTATAATCATGTCAGAAATGATGTTTCCAAAGAAGGCAATTTGATGTTTAAAGGACCTGTACACCTACATACTCGTTCATATTTCGGAATATCAAATTACAACAGCTTATGATGACATTATCTGAGTTCTAGACATGTATCTCTGTTGTAACTAGTCAGAATTGAAATTTCAATGAACCAAATTTAGACCTTATCTCATCTTGTAACTTACTGTTCTGACAAGACTGCCAAAATCTTGTACGAGATATCGAGTTTTGTGATCAGTATCACTCATTGCGCCATACCATTCCAAAGTCACAGAATGTGGTTCTGATGAAATTCGGAGCGAAG
>NW_007436926.1:0-434 GCF_000475195.1 Diaphorina citri
GTATATTATTTGGTTTCTCAGATAGGCATTGGACTGCGTCTGCCACTTTAAACAATTTCACCCAATGAGTCTTTTTTTTACCAATGTAATTGTGTTTAGTTGTGTAGGTATATTGTAAAAGTAGATGCCTATATACCTATACTAGTGATGAATTAGTCCTACATACTGGACTTTGCACACCAAAAATTCGTAAGAAAAAACCCCCCAAATCATTGTACTTAGATACCTACCATGTTCTAATATCTTACACAATAAGTAGGTACTTACCACTTCTATTGTGCCAAGGAATAAATAACACAACATTAAAAGCACCCATGACTTCTGGCAATGTGGTTCAGATCTATGTCATTCGTCAGTTATCAGCTATTAATACAATGACTACCTGTAACAAACTGATGGTAAATAATATAATTAGATTTCGTAATCATTTGAAG
>NW_007436927.1:0-434 GCF_000475195.1 Diaphorina citri
CTTCTCTCTTCGATTTCGGGACGATAAGACCATAGCAGTTACAGTTCCCTCTGTCAAACCTCTTTAAAAAAAAAATCATTGTAGGGATTATGCAACCATCTTAAAGGTTTTTCTTCTGTAACATTACGGCATAAGAGCCCGTTCCCACTTCTCGTTCGAAAGCAATTCTTGCCGTGTGTAATGAAAACACTCTCATTTAAATTACTTTGCTTACATGACATTCGGGAAAAATCGGATGAAACTCGCGACAAGTCGGAACGTTCTGTAACTTTTGCGAAACATTTTACGAAACACGGACGTAATGTTTGGAACTTTAATTTTTATCTAAATTCCCTTTAGGGATGAGTAATTAATTTTTACTTTAATTCTTCTTCATTTCCCCTAGTTTCGTGACAGTAACGTTTGTCCTGGAAGCGATGGCCACAACCAATGCC
>NW_007436928.1:0-434 GCF_000475195.1 Diaphorina citri
CTGAGGTCTTACGTCTTACCGTCCCAAAACCAAAGAGTGAGGGATAGGACAGAAGAAAGCCAGCCGTTCCAAGAACGAACCTTATCTGTTTTGGATAAAGCTTACCCCAGATGGGAATCGAACCCGCGACCTAGCGCTCACAAGGCAGGCGCACTACAAGTTAAATAGGCTGACTATCTGTTGCTTAATTTACGACAAAAGAAGTTTCTTTTTCGAAAAGAAAGAAAAATATGATGACTAATAACAAAGTTGAACAAGAAAAAAAAAGGAGAGAGAGAAAAATCGTGTAAATACTAAGTAAATTTTAATTAATTTTTACTCGTTGTTCTTTATTATAATACTTTTTTTCTTGTTTTCATTAAATACAAAAAAAAAGAAAATCTTCATATAAAAAGTACAATGTAAAAAAAACCTCCTTTTCTCTTCTTCTTCTT
>NW_007436929.1:0-434 GCF_000475195.1 Diaphorina citri
TGGTCGACCTATATATCAAATTAAAGGTCTTTTTACCAGGATCACGAAAATGGTGGTGCAAATTTTGTCCTGAAAACCATAAAGCCAAAAATCCAAAAAAACTGATTTTTGCGGGATTTTTTTCACATTTTCTCACACAAATAAGCTCTGATCTCGAAATTTGTCGCGACGACCTATGAACTCAAAGCGAGAAAGTTTTAGATAACACTTCAGTCGATCATTTAAAACCGGTTTTAGCGTTACCTATGTTAAGCTACGCCGAGGAAGGCCAATAAATGGATGGGTGACTTAGAGTTAATTGAGTAATTGTGAGATTTTTTTTTCACATTTTCTCACACAAATGAGCTCTGATCTTGAAGAAAGTTTTAGATAACACTTCAGTCGTTAATTTAAGACCGGTTTTAGCGTTACCTATGTTAAGCTACGCCGAGGAA
>NW_007436930.1:0-434 GCF_000475195.1 Diaphorina citri
GCCACTATTAAACCTATTCCCACCGGGCCACCCCCCCAGTTGAGTTCTACCACCCCAACCAGCTCTAACGCGACGAAAATCCCACCCACTTCTACCTCTACAGCTGATGTTAAGAGTAAGTACATAGTTTTTACTTCATCTTTTGTGTTATGCCGTAAGTATGATTAAATTTAATGATCACATAATGCCACCCTAGTTAGCTTAGTTGGTAGCGCGTCTGCCTTGTAACCGCTAGGCCCCGGTTCGATTCCCGCCCAGGGAGGATTTTTCCTGATGGGATAATCCTGTCTTCCCTATCCTGTTTTCCTTCTCTCTTCGATTTCGGGACGATAAGACCTTAGCAGTTACAGTTCCCTCTGTCAAACGTCTTTAAAAAAAAGTTATCACATAACCTGCCTTGGTGGAGTACTGGTCAAGACGTTCGCCTGGTAAAC
>NW_007436931.1:0-434 GCF_000475195.1 Diaphorina citri
TGTCAAAATTAGGTCGAAACACAGCTACCCTTTACTCCGATGTTAATGAAATGTACCTTTTAGGAGGGTTTTAGGTATGATTTTGGGGAGTCTTCTGTTATATCTTTTGCGATATCTTTTACCGTTTAGTCGGTAAAGCCAAAAAGCGGCAGAAATACTGCTTCACCGATAATAACCAAAAGTTTTGTGCTGCATCCTTGTCACATTTGCTGCATACATACCTAATTTCAAGTCTCTATCTCTAGCTCTTACCTTTCTCGAGATATTTTGTTTACAAACAGACACACGGACCAATGGCTGAAACTTTGGATTTAAGCTCTACGGACCTCAAAACTTGTTCTGACACTAAAAACTGACCATCGAAAATTTCATGCGAATACATTACTTTCCTTCCTATAGGATAAGGAAAGTAAAGAACAGTCCAACGTATTTAT
>NW_007436932.1:0-434 GCF_000475195.1 Diaphorina citri
TTTGAAATATAAATTCAAAGGCGGAACTTTTGAGGCAGTTTTTTATGAAATATAATTCTAACGAACTTTCGACTTTTTCTTTTCTTTTGCAAAATGTTGTCTAGTCTCTCTCTCTCTCTCCCTGCCAGCTTTTGCTTCCTCTGTTCAGTGTTCTCTATCACTCTCCGCTCCCTCTCTGTTCTAATCCCAATCTGCGTGAAATTTTTACCTGCAAAACTGCAAAAGAAATTTCCGAGAAGGAAAAGTTTGGAAAGGAGAAAAAAAATCTGCGACGAACTTTTCAAATTTATATTTGCTGATGATTTTTATTTATAAAAATATTATTTTGAGAGAAGAAAATGTTTTTAACGAGAAATTACTCGAGAGTTGTTGACAATTTTGTCACAATATAAATTGAAAAGTATGAAAAGTAAATAATTAAATCCCAGGGAAAA
>NW_007436933.1:0-434 GCF_000475195.1 Diaphorina citri
CGTCTATGAAATCTCTATTTATGTACAAAGCTCCCGTATACCATATCTGCCATAATGTGACCCGAAAAGCTTCGAGGTAAATACATATACATACTACGTACATTTATTATATGAATATTGTGTAGGTACTCGAAAAAATTTGATTATCATGAAAATATTGTTGAAGCGTGAAATTTAATAAGTTGTAAAAATATTTCGAGCTGAGAGGATTTTACAATACAGGGGGTGTCAAGTTTTCACAATTTTTCTCCCCCTGATATTTTACCTACTTCAATAATAAGAGACCCTAATAATATTCATGGACACCAAATTTTGGGATACATATCTGTAATAGGTACAGTTATTATTGGGCTTGGTCGATGGACTCGATAAAAACTGAAAGTTTATCCTTCGATTCCCCACGGTCAAGTGCCCTTCTTATCCGACCGTCCCTC
>NW_007436934.1:0-434 GCF_000475195.1 Diaphorina citri
GTGGGTTTTTTTTTTTTTTTTTTTTTTTTTGTCTCGAAGTGCTTAACTCATTTGATTTTGATTAAATGAAATTAATTTTGTGGTGAACTTTGAATTGTGGTTCAACTTTAGGTTAGGTTAGCTATTTATTTTTTTCTTTAGGCGTGATAAGTACTTAGGTACTTATATTATAGGTATTAGGTATGTAGTTGAATTCACTTATCTATATAGCTGTGGGACCAAGTCTGGTTGTGGGACTAAGTCTGGCTGTGGGACTATAAACAGGGAGGAGAACAGCTAACCCTAACCAGCCTAGCTCGCTGGCAGTTTCAAAGGGTTCTCCCTGCTTTTAAAGAATAAGCACAAGTTTTCACGATGGTTGACTGCGGTTCAGGACGAGCCAATTAAACACGGCTAGAGACCATCACCCCGGTGTATGGCAGATACAAAAAGAT
>NW_007436935.1:0-434 GCF_000475195.1 Diaphorina citri
AATTTTAAGCATTTCTATTGAGATCAGCGTGTTTCGAACTTCCTTTATCAGCGAAGAAAAAAAAAGTGGTTGAGCCCCCACATGGCCGTGATGCTTAGCGTGTAATCAAATAAATAAATACTTTTCCATACTTTGGTGATTTAGGGCACTGGGGTTTGGGTTCATATACTTCCTTCTATTTTGTGATCCCATGCTTTGGTGATTCCGTGGACAAAGTTTGGCCACCCGATGTGGTTCGATTTAAATCAGTTAATACCTATACTTGAAGCCAAAATTTTGCTGGAGTAAGGGACAGCCAGGCTGTTATAAACAAGATATGTACTAGGTATGTACTCATTTTCTATTCTATCCTAGCCTGTTCTATTCTATTCAATACCTTACTTATAATTAGCTACCTGTGAATTAAGATGTACTTATAAGAACTGTGAAGTGAG
>NW_007436936.1:0-434 GCF_000475195.1 Diaphorina citri
GCGTATTGTATTGTATTGAATTTCTTCAATTCTCCATATGAAATACACTGAACAATGTGTGTATCTGTCCTTCAACCCTTAACTAATAAGCAGGGCCGATATTTTGAGGAGTTGATGGGCAAGTGACGAATTGAATGAAGTGAGTTCTGTGTTTTGAATCTTCTTCTCGGGGCCTATTTATGGCACTTCCCTCGAGGGCTGGTTTTTTTTCCCCCCACAGGGCTTATTTATGGCCCTTTTCTCCTGGGCCTGTTTTGTACACAATACAAGACTTACGATGCAAAACATTGTACAACACAGTGTAAAATTCAATGGCTTCTCCTTAACCCATCGCTTTCCAATATTTCTCAAAAAATGTTTAAATTTCAACCGATTCAAGGTATATTTTAAAGAACCTACTGAAAAACCCAGATGCGCGGCGTCTGAGTCAAATG
>NW_007436937.1:0-434 GCF_000475195.1 Diaphorina citri
TTAAAAACTCTTTCCATTTTACAAACTAGAAACATTTTATTCTACATACCTATGTACCTATTCCTAGAAATTTCGCTGAAATAATGAAAAAATGTAGTTTAGAACTTTCGACTTTTAAATAAATTCATAACCTACCCCACTTTAGCCTTTTATCTAACCAACTTTAACTTAATTAGATATTATGTGGTAGGTATTTATGTTTTATTATTTATTTATACTGATGTATTTATCTAATGCTTCTGCTATAATTTATTTTAATCAAGCTTTTGTTGCTTTTTTTCTCTTCGCGTGTAAATTGTTTTTATTGTTTCTTAGGGGTTTTTCTTCGTATTTTCTTATTTTATAAATTGCTGGAACACGTCCAAAGTTCTTCACAGAAACAAAAGTGGAATTAGAAATGCAAGAAAGTGCTCAAGGTTTTCCTGACGCAGAAA
>NW_007436938.1:0-434 GCF_000475195.1 Diaphorina citri
TTCACGCTAAAATGGAAAGAAGAGATGTGGTATACTGGGGGAATATTCATACTTATAGGAACCTACAGGTATACAGAAAGGAACCTACAGGTATACAGAACAGGTTGGTTAGTTATACACAATTCTTACCAAGAAAATCTTGTGCTCTGCTCTCAGACTACTTTAAAAGTTCCTTAGACTCATTTTAAACCAAAAGTTTCAAAAAATGTTTATTTCATTAACCCGATTGGTGCCTATGTATCTAAGTCCTATCTATTTATTTATGTAATGTAAATAGTCTTATTTATAATAATAAAAATACTATTCACGTAAATACCTTGTCAACTCAAATCCTTTCTTCAATTCTTCTTCTTTAAAGGTATGAAAATTCTTCATAATAAATTATTTTCATTCCTGCTCATAAATAAGAATAAAACGAATTTAAAATTTAAAGA
>NW_007436939.1:0-434 GCF_000475195.1 Diaphorina citri
CTTCATTGGATTGAATAAATTTTATTGCATCTCGGAAGGATTTTTGTCAATTTGTCAGTTGGTTTTATCTATACTTTTTCGTCTACGACTACAACGAAGACTAAGGACAAAGACTCTATGGCAGCAAGGACTAACAATTCTTATAATGTAAAACACCATCCTTTTTAGGAATTAGTGCAAAATAATAATGCTGAGGGAGTTAATTCTAATTTCTACATGCAACTACTTTTTTGCGACAGGTTGTTTAGTATTGGGAAATAGTGAATATGTCAAAACCCCTTCACTGTTCCGTTCTGAAAATAATTTTATTTTAAAACCATATATCGAATGCACATGACCTTCCTACCTAGACATGATCTAAAATTGCTGCGGAACCTAAGCCCGTACAACTTCGTACAAGTTGTGATTTTTACTTTCACTTCACTTGAAATATT
>NW_007436940.1:0-434 GCF_000475195.1 Diaphorina citri
TCAGCAAAAAAAGAAAAAAAACTAATGAGAAATACCTACCTAACTAGGAACAAAGTTCATGACAACAGAGAGAGGAGACAGGGAAAAATAGAGAGAGCGAGTAAGGAGAGAGTAGATGAAGAAGGAGGAGGGAGGGAGGGAGAGAGAGAGGAAGAGGAAAGGTAAGAACATAGGCGGTTCTTGCCTAAATTTTTGGGGGGGGCTTGATTTTGAGGTACACCTTCAAAATTTTGATTTAGCTTTATGTAAAAAATCTGGTGTGAACATCACACGACTTTCCTTATCCTATTGAATGATGCTTATTTGAGTATTATTTTATCCTAACTTTTACCATATCTCTAACCGTTTAGTCGGTATATAGCTGAAAACCGCCCAAAAACGGTCGAAATCCGTCCAAAAGTGGTCAAAATATCGCCAAGCGCAGCACCTATCTT
>NW_007436941.1:0-434 GCF_000475195.1 Diaphorina citri
GTCATGCAAAAATGTGAGTGGTCGGCTTTAGGATCAATCATTTCCTAATTTTCCAATGAAAAGTGTATGAAAGGACTACTTTCCCCTAACCTATGGCCCAATAATTTCCATATTTCTGCATGGAAGCACTACAATTTCCCCTAACCCGACCCTCTTCCCGCTTTTTCTTCCCCAGTTGTTTGGTACAGATCAGGACGCGATGTTGGAAAGTCTGGAACAAGGAGACGTGGCCGAAACTGTGCGAATCTTCTTCGAGCAGAGCAGAAAAGTGAAGCCGGCTAAAAAAGGGTGTCTGTCCCTGCAGCAGGTGGATAGTTTTCTGGAGGAGTTGTCCAAAATGACGCGTGAAGACGACCAGGTGTACCATTTTGAACAAATCTGTTCGCAGTGAGTACTATTAAATTATTATTATTATTATTTTTAAGACAGTACTG
>NW_007436942.1:0-434 GCF_000475195.1 Diaphorina citri
TAGGTGGCCAGGTATTAGATAATAGTTTTCTGTTCACCTCAGTACCCAATGAATCCAATTTATTTTTTAAATAGGTACTTTTGTTTATTTAATTCATCAGATTAATTGAAAAAAGGGGATTTAACGTCACTGTAACGTCTCATTCTGGCAGTATAAACAGGGTCTATTTTATTCTATAAAAGTCCTAAGTGACAGGGATTAGACCTGAACAGGTACGCCTGTCAGTGTATGACAGCAATAATAAGTGTCTCAGGCGACCTGTCAGGTCTAATTGGACGACCTAAGGCATGGATATGCAAAAGTGAAACTTCCATTTTCATTTCCCCTGTACTGTTATCCTATACCTGCTATACCGACCTAATTATATCTACCCACATAATCTGAGTAGGTCTTACAAAATGGCCTTACATTACATTGTTACATAATTTTGATAA
>NW_007436943.1:0-434 GCF_000475195.1 Diaphorina citri
TTTGTTAGGAAAATCTTTGGTTGCTCATCTCTCTTGGTTACCAAGTTCCCAATGAATCACTCAAGTTAAGGAACGTAATGTGTGGTTGGTGTCTGGATAGGTGACACTCATCTGGGCTAATGTGGTTTGCTAGTGTTTCCCTGCCCCACTTGGGCTGTGTGAGTAGGAGGGTATCTTGTCACCAAATGTAGAGTAAAACCCAAGTCACTGAAACCCATAGGAGTCATAGGTACACTGATATTAGAGCTTCACCTAAAAGGAATGCTTAAGGGGCAAGAAGGATTATTCATTACTCAATAATCATAGTTTCATACATTCATACCCACATCAGTATGAATTGTAATGAACAGGAAGTAAAGTATCTATTTGGTCAGTAATTTCATTCTTTTGTTTTTATTACAGAATACCAGAAAGTTCTGAATCAGAGACAGCTA
>NW_007436944.1:0-434 GCF_000475195.1 Diaphorina citri
TAAATTTGTAGGTACTGTCTAAGGCCAGCCACTCACTATCAGACCTGGCAGGTACACCTGATCAGGTATACCTTACACCTGATGAGCACACACACTATCATGTCGACCTGACAGGCACGGCTGAAAAGGTCCATCTGTGTACGGCTGAAAAGGCCCATGATAGTGAGTGGCTGGCCTAATAGATCCTTGAGATCTATTTTTGAATGAAGGTATGAGGGAAAATTGAAAGGAATCTGGAAAGTTTTTTTGATAAAATTCCACGATTTTCCCCCCTGTTTTAATACACTTGATTTTTAAGTGTCTGTATTTAAATTAACTTCTATTCTAAAGAGCATTCGTATGCAGCACGCAACGTGAACCAAGTATAATAGATCTTCAGGGTTGAGAGGTGATTATCTAGAAGGAAATATAATAAGTAAGCTACTTAACTCTGT
>NW_007436945.1:0-434 GCF_000475195.1 Diaphorina citri
CATCATTGGAAAGATCGTGTGGTATACGGCGGAAAAGCCGGAAGGCAATCGCTACTATGGCACACTGTTCTATCCAAACCAAGGTGAGAAAGGGTGTAAGAAGGAGGAAAAAGTAGCATGTTGAATGCACCATTTTCAAGGTACAATATGAGGAGTATTACTTGTGTAACTTGTGAGGAATTTTATGTATCTTGTGTCTTACTTATTCTAAAATGAAGTTTTTAAGCCTCTTTTACACTACACACAGTATAAAATATGTAAATAAAAATGCACAAAGCTTAAAAATTATACAACAGGTACTTAGTATTTTTATGTATTTGTAGAAGTTGAGTATTTTTTCATGTAGTGCTAAAAGCTGCATCTATTTCGCGTGTATGTTTTTATTTTTACGCACTGAATTTCCCCCCACAGATGACGACATCACGAAGTTGCTC
>NW_007436946.1:0-434 GCF_000475195.1 Diaphorina citri
CCAGTCAAAATCCATTAAACCGAGGAAGGTATGCCAACATAATGGAAAACCTTGACATTTGGGGACACGAAAAGGCTAGAGCAAATTTCGAGCAATAAATATTACCTTTCGATAGCCCCACAGGATACACCATTTGCCAATTTGAGAGAACAAGTCCCCAAAATGTTTGACTTTTTTAGAAGACTGTTCTCAAATAATGGGATTTTTTTTAATTAGACCAGTAAGTAAATCCTAAGCTCCTTACACATCTCAAGGTTATTCACATTTCGTGGCGTACCTGCCCTGGCACAAAATCCCGCCGAAAATGACGCCGAAAGCACAAAACTTTCTAAACACATTAAGCAAGCTCCAAATTGAAAACAAATTAGTAGGGCGTGTCCCATTTTCAATCTTGTTTACATTTCATCAAACATCAATTTCAATAGAATTAAAAG
>NW_007436947.1:0-434 GCF_000475195.1 Diaphorina citri
TTATTGGTAATAGCCACCAAAGAGGTTATATCCCTTAATAGTCTCTACAAGTTCTCTTTATATCCCTTAATAGTCTCTACAAGTTCCCTTTATATCCCTTAATAGTCTCTACAAATTCCCTTTATATCCCTTAATAGTCTCTACAAGTTCCCTTTATATCCCTTAATAGTCTCTACAAGTTCTCTTTATATCCCTTAATAGTCTCTACAAGTTCCCTTTATATCCCTTAAAAGTCTCTACAAGTTCCCTTTATATCCCTTAATAGTCTCTACAAGTTCTCTTTATATCCCTTAAAAGTCTCTACAAGTTCCCTTTATATCCCTTAATAGTCTCTACAAGTTCCCTTTATATCCCTTAATAGTCTCTACAAGTTCTCTTTATACCCCTTGATAGTCTCTACAAGTTCACTACTTAACGCTAATTCAATAACTCAT
>NW_007436948.1:0-434 GCF_000475195.1 Diaphorina citri
TCTTTACACTAAGAGCATCTGTTCTTTCATTCATCAGAATGAAGACAAATTTCTCAAAGAGAATGTATCCGAGTATCAATTAAGAAAAAAAAACTTAAAGACAGAAAAGTGTAAAACAACCAAAGGTCAAAAATCAATAAAATATAATGGCATCAAGCTCTACTCAAAAATACCACCAAAAATCAGACAAATAAAAGATATTAAAATCTTCAAAAAAGAAATCAAGGACTGGCTGAGGGAGTCATGATCAACACCTTTTCTTCCTGTTATAGTTGTTTTCCTATTTAAAAGTACTTTTTATGGAAAAATGAATACCGAAAAAGTATACGAGAAAAGAGACAAGTCAAGGGTAAAAGAGAAAGATCCTATTTAAAAGTACTTTTTATGGAAAAATGAATACCGAAAAAGTATACGAGAAAAGAGACAAGTCAAGG
>NW_007436949.1:0-434 GCF_000475195.1 Diaphorina citri
GTATTACCTATATTTTTCCTTTGACACTCATAACGTCTACTGTTTGTCAAGATATATTACTCTCTGTCACATTTTCAATTGAAAAAGACAAATTTTCTCTCTTTTTTTTGTATCTTTTCGTCTGTTGATAATTTTAATTTATAGTTCAAAATGGGGCATTGCACTTAAATTTATAAATATTAATAATGAATTGCTTGTTTTTCTCTTTCTTAGAATAAAGTATCGGCCAGGATCGAACCATCGGACTTATTTTTACACAACCATCATCCTGATCCCTGATCCTGACCACTAAGGATAGAACAACCCCAGCAGTTCCGACAACGAACCTTATCTGTTGATTAGGATTAAGTTCTACCCGGGCTAAGATTGTAATTTGAAGCAAGCATTGTGAATATCTTATCCAAACCTGAAATCAATTGCATTTTTTATTCCGT
>NW_007436950.1:0-434 GCF_000475195.1 Diaphorina citri
CAATCGGAGTTTGAACTCGGTTTAGGTCTAAATCTCGGATTAAACAATCTGATTGGCTTTAGAGAGAAAAAAAAAAAATCTTCCGACATCAATCAAAGAGACTGATTTCAATCCTTAATTCTTCAAGCTCTCTCTTTGGCCGGGTTCACAATCGGAGTTTGAACTCGGTTTAGGTCTAAATCTCGGATTAAACAATCTGATTGGCTTTAGAGAGAAAAAAAAAAAAATCTTCCGACATCAACCAAAGAGACTGCTACCAATGAGAATAATCCGACAGTTAGTCCTAAACCTCACATAAAAAAATAATCACATGACTTCTATTCCTTTTGAAACATATCAATATTATGAATCTACTACGGTGGTGTAGTGGTCAACCTGCCTCGGTGGTGTAGTGGTCAAGGCGCTCGCCTGGTAAACAGGAGGGCGTGGGTTCA
>NW_007436951.1:0-434 GCF_000475195.1 Diaphorina citri
ACTAGGGAACTGTCTTCGGTTGGGAATTCGACTAGGGAATTTTCTAATGGGAATTCGAGTAGGATATTTTCTGATGAGAATTCTACCAAGGAATTTCCCAATGGGAATTCAACTAGGGAATTCTCGCGTGATGGGAATTCTACCGAGTATTCTGGTGAAAGTTCAATGGGCGCCTATCCTACTACACTACTGATCACCCATTTGTGATATTCGAATGAGTTAATCACCGTAAATCCATGACATAAAAAAAGGAAAAATATTTCAACTTAATTTTAGGCATATCTAAATGAACTTGAGACCTCTTGCGCTTTGATGGGCTGACATCACTTGAGAAAAAAAAGTAGTTTGAACTAAGGGTACACTTGTATATCCTAGTTCACAAAGGGTACAAGTGACATTTTTTTTTTTTTTTTTTTTTTTTTTTTTTTTAAAAT
>NW_007436952.1:0-434 GCF_000475195.1 Diaphorina citri
TTTGGCAAAGTTGTTTGGGAGAGACATCTTTCCCCATTCTTCTGAATGGGAATGAAAATTCGGTGAGAATTTATTGGGAAAATAAAAAGCAATGGAAGAGGAAAGATGAGGGAGAGAATGAAGGAAACTGTAGTATGAGAGAGAGAGAAAAGGAAAAAGTTTTGTAGAGTGTTATAAAAGAGAGAGAGAGGAAGATGGAGGGAGAGAAAGAGAGAGAGAAGGAGTGAAGAAAAGGATAGAGGAGGGACGTAGGAAAAAAAAGGAGATATAGGTACACACACTATAATCTATGGAGAGTTTGGAGAGAGACACAGAGAGAGGGAAAGCGAGAGAGAGAGATAGGGAAAGAGGAGAGGGAGAGAAAGAGAGACTGGTATGAGAGAGAGAGAGGATAAAAAGGAAACTGTTTTCTAGTCTCTATTTTTTACTTTCTA
>NW_007436953.1:0-434 GCF_000475195.1 Diaphorina citri
GTTTCTCCTAACGACACTGCTGCTGAGGTGCTGAGAGTAATAATTCATAACTCATTGCCAATGTGAAAACATGTCACATCACAAAGTTTGCTGATTTTTGAAACAACGAAGTGTGTTACAAGTAGTTTGTCTGTTTCTTTGTGAACGGTCGGACCAATTTTGATGAAATTTCTAAAATATGGGCCTTTTTTGGGGTTAGTGTTACAATTAATTGGTCAGTTGACCTCATTGATGAGAATCACAATTCAGTAATAGTGTATCCATTACACTGTGCAGTTGTGTATATAATTGATTCCTATTTTAAGGAGAAAAAGTTCGAATTTCAATCATTACAAGACAGTAATTCTCTTTTTTGACCACCTATTCCATTTGTCCTCCACGAGCTCTTGCTCAATAACATTATGAATATTAACAATCACAAGCAGATAGGTAAT
>NW_007436954.1:0-434 GCF_000475195.1 Diaphorina citri
GTCAAACCTCTTAAAAAAAAAAAAAAAAAAAATCCTTCTCTCTTCGCTTTCGGGACGGTAACACGTTATCAGTTACAGTTCCCTCAATCAAACTTTCTAAAAAAGAATGACAGTCCGGAGAGTGTTGACTCCAGTTATTTCAAAGATATCAAGTTGTACAACATGATTAATCCATCTGAGGAGTCGGCGCGAACGACATACTAGCTAAGTTAAAGCCCTTACAGGAAGGAAAAATTGGAACTCACTTTGTTTCTTGAGTTATTAACTTACAATCACTCCACACCACTACAAGTGTTGGCCACAGTCCTGCTTGAGTGTTTGAAAGAAATATTTCATCTTCTTCATCTGCTGATGGGTAGAATGCTAATACTGACGACTCAATTAAGCCCGAGAGCTTGTTGAGAGTCTGTGTGTACAGAAACCGTGTCAATATG
>NW_007436955.1:0-434 GCF_000475195.1 Diaphorina citri
CTTGATTGATTTCGAAATAATAGTTGTTTGCCCATTCAATTCATCGTCATTGGGCATAATTTTATTTTAAACTTCAATGGTATTTCTATCAGACGCAGACATGGAAAAATAAAATTATCCACTATAATATTTAAAATACTGTAATCCACTTTGATGTTTAAAGTACTTGAGTTTTTTTTATGTTTATCGGTACCTAGGTATCTTTATCTAGGTACCGATTAATTTAAATTTTAAAATCCGTTACACGTGACTAACGGATTGTAGGTACTCTGTTCAAAATCTAGCTAAACCGATGGACAGTGTTTAGCTAAACTTCCTTGAAACTTGGCAACACAGCTTATGCAGGATACTATCAGAATAGACAACACTTGAAAAATAATTAGAAAGTAGAAAAATAAAATTGTAAAGAATATCGATGATTTCTCTGGCAAATC
>NW_007436956.1:0-434 GCF_000475195.1 Diaphorina citri
TAGCGATTTGTAGGTATGACGTCAGACGCCGATACAGTGTTGCCGCTACGAGTCAAATATGCCTAATGTTATGACCGTGTGGCCAAGTTATATCCAAGATCAGTTTCATTCCTAGATCAACGTTTCCACGGTAAGTTCCATAAAAGGAGTGCTTTTATGATTGGATTTTTCGCTAAAGCTAACATTCAAGTCAAAAAAGAATACTTCGAAGGTACCTAGATAGAGAAATTTGGACAATTAGCTAAGTACCTACTTTTCGAATTACAGCAACAGTCCTGATACTTAATTGACAGAGTAGTATGCAACAGCTTCATGATCTGGTACATCTTTTCCTTTCCCGAATTCTATTTGGATACATCTTCTTATATTATAAGAACGAGATCCATTCACATTTCACACACTGATCGCTCTATCTCTAGAACCACAACACCTAG
>NW_007436957.1:0-434 GCF_000475195.1 Diaphorina citri
TCCCTTTTTCTTCCCCTGCCAAATATTTCCCAAAACTGCGGCTACGAAGGGAATTTCACTCCAAAGTTTATCAACTTTAATTTGTGTGTGTGTGTGAGGTAGGTAATTTTCACAAAGTCTTTTTTGTAGGGGGAGGGGTTTTTTCCCTTCTTCCCTTTTTAGCCCGTCCTTCTTTTATTATTACAATAGTAATAACAAAATGGGTATAGTGGACGGGCTATAGTATTCGCTTCGGTGTCGTCTGTCTGTCTGTCACTCTGTCTGTTTTCATAGAATTACTTATCCAAACCTGATCGACCTATATAACAAATTAAAGGTCTTTTTACCAGGAACACGAAAGTAGAGGTGCAAATTTTGTCCAGAGAACCAAAAAGCCAAAAAACCAAAAAAAGTGGTTTTTGTTAGCGCGACCGCATGTACAACCGTGCGAAGCC
>NW_007436958.1:0-434 GCF_000475195.1 Diaphorina citri
GTAACTAAAAATATGGAATTAAGGAAGTGTATGAACCAAATGGATTCTACAAGAAAATATAAAGAATAGGATTGAAGCTTTGGACAAAGCATTGAAGCTTTGGACAAAGCATTGAAGCTTTGGACAAAGCAGTAAAAAGAAAAGCAAATAACACAAACACCGAATGAAATGTGAACGAATTTTTGAAACTCAGGACCAGGGAAACCCAAAGAAGGAAAACTAAACAGTCAGACAACCAAGGTACGTCAAGTGCAACTTCGCTATCACCCCTATAACCAGACAGGATAAGATGGTGTTAGAAATGAGCAGGACAAAAGAGTAGGATTCTACCACGTTTTTAGTGATTTAAAACAACATCTAATCCTGTATAGCTAACTGGGAAGACTAAGAGCCAAATTATAAAAATATTGATATTATTTTTAGGTGACAACTGA
>NW_007436959.1:0-434 GCF_000475195.1 Diaphorina citri
GCCCGATCATAAGATACATTGTGCCCAATCACAACTTTCTCTTTGCTGAATTCAGGTCTTGATCTGCTCCCCGAAGTTTTACTGTTGGATTCAAAGGGTATTAGTTTATCTGTCGTGTATTTCTTTGTTCCCACTCGAGTTTTCTTCTCAATTAGATCAGGACTGATCCATGAATACCAAGCCTCTGTACTTACTGCTGTGGCCATGGTAGGCATGTTTCCTTCTTGTACACAAACCTCCACATCAAACACATATGCATCTTCCTGAGGATATTCTACTTGCTCTGGTAACTTTCCTGCTGCATAACGTGTCCATCCTGCTCTCTTCTCCCACACAGTTGGTATTGCAGGAACACCTTTGTTCAGCAAATGCAATGTTAGATCTCGATAAGGCTTGGCTTGTTGTTCTCCAATCTCTTGAAAATGATGGACAAT
>NW_007436960.1:0-434 GCF_000475195.1 Diaphorina citri
TGTTTCTGATACAGGGCCGCGTATTCACCTGAAGGAGGGGGGGGGATAAATGAGCAAACGAAGTGAATACTAGGTTTCAACTTGCACAAAGAGAGAACTAAGTTTTAACTTGGTTTTAGTTTTAACATACGGACACGGTTAGCCCAGTGGTAACGCGCTTGCTTGACACGGAGAAGGTTCCGGGTTCGATGCCCACCATCGACAAAAATTTGTACTCGTTTTTCGATTGCAAATACTTCAACGGATTACTTTCTGGTGTTTTCGTGTTGACCCAGCACCCAAATGGATTGTGTCTCTTATCGCCCATTGGGTGAGGGAACAATAGTGGAAACGAACATGCGTCTACTGTAGCTGTTGTTTCATTGCTAAAAGAAAAAAAATGGCGGTGAAATACTCAACTTAAAAAAAAAAAAAAATGCTCAAGACTTATTACT
>NW_007436961.1:0-434 GCF_000475195.1 Diaphorina citri
CCAGAGCGCCATCCGCACCACAACATCCAATCTGAAACAGAGAAGGAGGACAAGGGGGTTAATCTTAAGTTGTTGTTGTTTTTTTTCGATAGAGGGAAGAGGTTTGATAGAGGGAACTGTAACGGCTAGGGTCTTGTCGTCTCGAAATCGAAGAGAGAAGGAAGACAGGATAGGAGAACGCCAACCGTTCCGAGAACGAACCTCATAAGTCGGGAAACTTTTGCCAAAGGATGATGTGATAAAAAAAATGTTCAAAGTTCAAAACCATCAGTGGTACGGTACGGCGCAAACGCCATGTTTTGACACATAGTTAAAAAGCCTAGATGGGAAAAAAAAGCCAGCGGTGATACCACGTAGAACGAATCAGTTCCCCGGACTGATCACTGAAGTTAAGCAACGTTGAGTTGGTATCTTGGAAAGGCTGAAAATCTGGG
>NW_007436962.1:0-434 GCF_000475195.1 Diaphorina citri
TTAAATTTGCCATCTTTTGAGATATAAACCAAGGACCTAGGTACCCGCAAACGCCGGCCAGGCCCGAAAGCGTGTCGCCGGTTTTTTTCATTCGCGGTGAAAAAACCTCCTCCCACTCTTTCGCCTGTAGCTCCCTTACAACTCAAAAGTACCCCCCAAGGACCACACTCAATGGATGCGAAATTAAATTTGCCATCTTTTGAACCCACTTTCGTTGACCTAGTTACCCGCAAACGGACTGTAGAGCAAACGTTGGTAGAATTTTTTTCCCGATTTTTTTCCACCCCTTGAACTTCTCCAAGAAACGAGCGCTGACGCTTTTCTCGTACAAAAGTACCGACCACGGACCACACTCTTTCGATGCAAAATTAAATTTGCCATCTTTTGAGATATGAACCAAGGACCTAGGTACCCGCAAACGCCGGCTAGGCCCG
>NW_007436963.1:0-434 GCF_000475195.1 Diaphorina citri
ACGAAATTGTTCACATATCAATCAATTTTATTTTTACATCCATTACATCTGCGTGAGACTTCACAGCTCTATTATTGTGTAATACTGCTCAAATTGGACGCTATAAATAGGGAATATTTTTTAACGCTTAGCTCATCTAGATTCTAGAATATTGAGAACAACAGTTCCAGGTTCCAGACTTTATTTACAAACGAGCATACCTTAACATAAGGCTCAATTATTCTGGAAGATTTTTTGTGCCTTCTAAAGAAATCCAGACCTAAAGAGATTCATATCTATTTATCTAGCTTATACCATATACTTATATCGAACATACATAGGAGCATAGTGGTAACATAAATTCTTTAGACACTTAATTAAAAGCTAGGCCGCGGGTTCGATTCCCGCCCGGAGCGGATTTTATCCCGAACAGATAACGTTCGTTCTCGAAAAGG
>NW_007436964.1:0-434 GCF_000475195.1 Diaphorina citri
GCTGTATTTATTCACGCACAATTTATCTCCTTCAAAACGAGCATCAATAAATTTTGCAACATAATGTTGTGACAAGGGGTGTCATAGTGCATCCCTCAAATGACAGCTGAATCAAAGCCTCTAAAACTGACTTTTTTCCATTCAAAGTTTAAAATGTTTCCATTCCATTTTCAGCTAAATTCCCTTTAGGGATGAGGTATTCATCCAGTATTTTTCCCCAACTAGACAAGAGAAAACCGACATCGCATCGACAGGAGCTTTTTTCCTGCAATTTACTCTTTTTTTAAGTCTGGATGAGAATGAAAGTTGATACAGATAAAACCTGCAAGAGAGAAAAGCTTAAGCTAATATTGTGCAGAAAAAGAGAGGAAAATTGAAGTTTGCAGAAGGAGTTTTTATTCTCATCGATTAAAAAGTAAATAAAACAGAAACAG
>NW_007436965.1:0-434 GCF_000475195.1 Diaphorina citri
TTCTTCTTCTTCTTCTTCTTCTTCTTCTTCTTCTTCTTCTTCTTCTTCTTCTTCGTAGTTGTGGTCTTCTCTTTTTCTTCGCCTTATTCCGGGGCGGATTTTATCCTGAAGGTTCGTTCTCGGAACGGCTGGATTTCTCCTATCCTGTCTTCCTTCTCTCTTTGATCTTGGGAGGATCAGACCCTAGCACTAGTAGTTACATTTCCCTCTGTCAAACCTCTCGTTTTCTTCTTGGCCTGCCTTTTGTCTGTTTCAACATAACTTATGAAGGGTTTGTCCAATTTACTCTTTGACAAAGGATGTTCAACACAGAAATAACGCTTCTAAATTTTTCTCTCGCATAGTGACTCGAACTCCAGTCCCTCGAGACCAACGTTCTACTTCTGAGCTGCTGGGTCTCTCAGTGAACCAGCATCTCACTGAACTAGGCTAAC
>NW_007436966.1:0-434 GCF_000475195.1 Diaphorina citri
TATAGAGTCCTCATGCCAATGTCAAATTTGACCCGGAGTCTAATCATTTCAAAATGTTCCGAGATTTTAATTATTTCCCCCAAATTGAAAAAGAGCTATGTTCCAATTTCAATAGGGACTATAACTATAATATGGGTGAAAGGAACTCTAACATATGGGTGAAAGAAAGGAACTTTGTTGAATCAGGCAAGGCTTTAGGCGATTTTGTAGCGAAATTATACGGTCCTACTTCCGACGCTAAAAGGACCAGATTGGTCAGAGAGGGATGGATTGAACTTTCTTTCGTGTTCAGCTAAGGAAGAATTGGGCTTTCAATAGGGGAATAAAAAGGAACTTTTCAGTCCCGTCTGAGTAAAAAAAAAACAAGATAAAATGCATTTTTTTGGGGGGGGGGAATAATTAGTTTAGAAATGTTAGGAAACGCTGGGTTAGTA
>NW_007436967.1:0-434 GCF_000475195.1 Diaphorina citri
CACTGGGCTGATGGGATTGCCCATTGGAAGTCCTTCCTTTCTTCTATATATTTCCCCTTTGAATTGGAAGTAGTTGTTAGTACTCACTATTTCTAATAGTTCTTGTATTCCCGCGAGTTCTCTTTCTGTTATACTTTCGTCTTCTCTAAGTTTTTCCATTATTATTTCATTCGTTTCTTTTACTGGAACGCTGCCAAACAGGTCTTCTACGTCAAAGCTTGCCATGATGTCAGATTCTGTCATTTTTGTCTTCTTTATGCATTCTGCAAAATGGTAAGAGTTTTTTAGATTTGCTTCCGTTTTGTACGATATGTTGTTTAGGTATTTTTTTGCATAAAATCAAAGGGGAAATGCAATCAAAGGGGAAATATATAGAAGAAAGGAAGGACTTCCAATGGGCAATCCCATCAGCCCAGTGATGTCAAATATATTCA
>NW_007436968.1:0-434 GCF_000475195.1 Diaphorina citri
ATCCGCCCCGGGCGGGAATCGAACCCGCGGCCTAGCGCTTACAAGGCTGACGCACTACCAACTAAGCTAACTAGGCTGGCTACAGTTAAGCTGTGAAATTGACTGAAATTTATTTTCCTAATTGTTCCCCTAGAAGCTTTTGGATGGACCAACTTTTGGATTTGATTTTTCAGTTGGAAAGCATGATCAAGGCCGAGGAGGAAAGGCAAAAGCAGAGCAAACTGATTCTCAAGTTGAAATCCAAAGCAGTCACTGATCGAATCTTATCCGAACTGTCCAGACTTGAGACGGAGAAGAAGTAAGTCCTAATTTCTCTCATACAATAGTGACTGAAAAGCAACTAATGGTCTCTTAAACCAATTAATGGTATATGCATCTACCCTAAATATGTATAATAATAATAGTGCTTATTTATAATGCTCGCATAGGACTGA
>NW_007436969.1:0-434 GCF_000475195.1 Diaphorina citri
GACCCCGCCGGGAATCGAACCCGGGTCTCCCGCGTGCAAGGCGAGCGCAGTGACCACTACGCCATGGGAGCTGACTGGCTCAAAGTAATCACCCCAGGGCTGATTGAGAGGCTGACGAAAAACGCCGACCCCGTCTGAACGCGGGAAAATGTTACTTACCGACTTTCCAGACGTATCTGATACCCCACTGTGTTACCCACTGTTTCATTTATCTCATAAGCCACTCTTTCTGCTACGGTAACTGCTGTCTAACCAAGGTCTTGTGTATTTTGACACATTATAAGCTATAAGCAAGGTATTTAAGCAATACTTACCGACTTTCCAGGCGTATCTGATACCCCACTGTGTTACCCACAGTTTCATTTATCTCATAAGCCACCCTCTCTGCTACGGTCACTGCTGATATACGTCTTGGCTGAGCACATATGATGCGG
>NW_007436970.1:0-434 GCF_000475195.1 Diaphorina citri
TTAACGGATGATAAATAAGACGGAGAGGTCAATCTCCTCTCTTTACTTTCAGTTCTTCAATTCTTCCTTCAATCTCCTGTCTTTACTTACTTTCAGTTCTTCAATTCTTCCTTCAATCTCCTCTCTTAACTTTCAGTTCTTCAATTCTTCCTTCAATCTCGTCTCTTTACTTACTTTCAATTCTTCCTTCAATCTCCTCTCTTAACTTACTTTCAGTTCTTCAATTCTTCCTTCAATCTCCTCTCTTTACTTTCAGTTCTTCAATTCTTCCTTCAATCTCCTCTCTTTACTTTCAGTTCTTCAATTCTTCCTTCAATCTCCTCTCTTTACTTTCAGTTCTTCAATTCTTCCTTCATTCTCCTCTCTTTACTTTCAGTTCTTCAATTCTTCCTTCAATCTCCTCTCTTTACTTTCAGTTCTTCAATTCTTCCTTC
>NW_007436971.1:0-434 GCF_000475195.1 Diaphorina citri
GACACCGAAGCGAATACAATAGTCCGTCCCTTATACCTTTTATTATTAGTAATAATAAAGGAAGGACGGACTAAAAAGCTGCCAGCCTAGTTAGCCTGCCTTGTAAGCACTAGGTTGTGGGTTCGAGAGGTTTCATACATCGAGCTGTCTCATGATGGAGCTCTAGCTGTGGGACTATAAACACGGAGGAGAACACCTAACCCCAACTAGCCGGTAGCCTAGCTAGCCGGTAGTTTTCATAGCGTTTTCTCTGTTTTTAAAGAACAAGCCCAAGTTCTCACTATGGTTGACTGCGATTCAGGACAAGCCAATAGATCAGTTGCGCTTACTTGGGTGATGTTTCAAAGTCATACAGCAGGAACAAGCAGGGCCCGTCCCTCCGGGAATTTTTTAGCCCGTAGTTTATTCGATCATGGTTAAAGAATACCTTTGTA
>NW_007436972.1:0-434 GCF_000475195.1 Diaphorina citri
TGATCCTCCTCAGATATCTGCATTAACCTACTCGCTAAAAAGGTGATAAAGTGTGGAAAATGACAGAAAGTCGGAAAAAGATCATGAAAAGTCATTTACAAAAAATAGGAAAAGTCCGAAAAAAAAGTAAAAAAAAAAAATGTTAAAACTGTTAAAAGCCAAATAGGAAAAGTCAGAAAAAGAAGTAAAAAGGATAAAATAATAAAGAGTCAGAGGGGAAATTTACTAAAGATCTCAACAAACGGCCTCATACGGGGGAATTTTGTGTCTTTTTTTCCCACTGCCCTACTAGGAAAGTGGTGGAAAAAAACAACAAAAAGTCGGGGGGGAAAGTAACAAGGAAAAAATGGCAAAAGAGGGAAAAATTGCGAAAAAAAAGTTACTAGACATCTCAAATTCTCTCGGATTATTGTCCCCCCAGTTATCAATAATAT
>NW_007436973.1:0-434 GCF_000475195.1 Diaphorina citri
GAAGGTTGAAGGAATTGAGATCCAGCATTTTCAGCAGACACGAAAAATTGGGAATGCAGACTTGGCCTTAATTTTCTGTTCTCACCACTTTTATAAGCCGATATTTTTGGATAGGAACTTGGCCTTTTTTTCACATTTGTGTTTTTGTGGGGGATCTCACTCCTTTTTTCTAAGTGTGTATTTACACATGATTAGTAGGTACAGATCTCCTTATCATCTAGCTATTTGCGAGCTTTTGAAAATTTTCCGTGAGTTGTTGATGTTTTTGTTGTTGTTGTTGTTGGTGGTGAAATATCTTTTTGATACCTAACTAAGACTTTAGTAGATTAGTCATTAAAAAAGCGGTCGAAATACTATTAACTGTAAAAATACAGGAAAATACCGCTAACCGTTGTTCCGATGTTCATAAAAATTACTAATTGGGGGGTTTTAGG
>NW_007436974.1:0-434 GCF_000475195.1 Diaphorina citri
GAGAGGATAAAATTACATGCCTTGGCTGGGATCGAACCCACGCCCTCTTGCTTACCAGGCGAGCGTCTTGACCACTACACCACCAAGGCTGGTTTTTCCTACAGTCACCAATGGTGACCACCAAACACTAGACGTTATAAAATACCCGACACCTCATGCGTAACTTTCAGATGACAATAATGTAGAATTTTGCAACTGTTACCCAATGTAAATCCTACAATACCTACCTAGCTATAAATATCCTATGTCCAGACTAATGGTTCCATGAGATTTATGATCAGAGGTTTCTCATATTGTCAGGGTGGTCATTAGTTTAGGCATGAGGGCTGATAAATTATCTGATAGTAAGATATTGAACTTGTCTCGCTGGAGGACGTAAAACTGAGACAAAACCAGCCCTGTCAAGCCACAGACAATAACACTGGCTCTTTTGA
>NW_007436975.1:0-434 GCF_000475195.1 Diaphorina citri
GTCAGTTAAAGACATTTTTTATTTATTTATTCATTTTGTATGCTCCAAATTTCTGTAGAAGAAAAATGAGGCTCAAAAGGGAGGGTGGGCCCTTGCCCTCCCCTCAATACGGTCCCGAAGACAGGATAGGAGAAAGGCAACCGTTCCGAAAACGCAGCAGTTTATTCTTTTCTACTGAATGACTGCTTTTAATACATTAGATATGTAGGTAAATCATTGAATGTATTTTCGAGTAATGTGTTTTTTCGATTGTTTTTCAGAATGGAAAACGGTGGCTGCAGAAAGAAATCAAGAAGACGTTCAACAGTGAAGAGGAAATGTTGGGTCTATCTCTAGAAGAGTTGACTGAGAGCCTGCTGAGTCTGCTCAAATCAAGCAAAACCAGTGATCAACTGCAGAACGAAGTAAGAGTGATTTTTTCCTCTCTTTTATAT
>NW_007436976.1:0-434 GCF_000475195.1 Diaphorina citri
AAGATATCATACAGAACATTGATCTGGTAAGTGGTTATCGTACTGGTCTTACATGCTGGAAGTCCGGGTTCGATGGGAATTTTTTTTAGAAGTCAGATATTTACAGACATTGACTTGAGGGAAAAGCCAGCAAAGATATTGTAGAACTTATAGTTGATGTAAATAAATGAAGCTTTTTTTAAAACCTGTTGGTATAATGGGACTTTTTAGTCTTAGACGACAGTATAAATAGAGTATATATATTTTTTTAAATAAGTTTATGGGGTAGTACATCCCCATTTTATTACATAAAATTGGTACATAAAAACAACAAAATAAATATTAAATAAATAAAATATAAAACAAATATTAAATAAATAAATAAACACTGGGATGCTCGGGGAAGAATGACCTAATACAGGTTTAGTTTTTTTTTTTTTTTTTTTTTTTTTTTT
>NW_007436977.1:0-376 GCF_000475195.1 Diaphorina citri
CCTACCTAATTTGTTTAATATTCAGTTTATTATTATTCTTGATTTGATTTTTTGATTTTACTTTCATGTAATGATAAAATTAAAATCAAGACTAGAGCCCGTTCTCCCTTTATTCCCAATATAAGGTTTAAGTCACCCATCCATTTATTGGCCTTGCTCGGCGTAGCTTAACACAGGTGACGCTAAAACCGGGCTTAAAATAACGACTGAAGTGTTATCTAAAACTTTCTCGCTTTGAGTTTATAGGTCGTCGCGACAAATTTCGAGATCAAAGCTCATTTGTGTGAGAAAATGTGAAAAAAAAATCCCCCAAAAACCAGTTTTTTTTTTGGTTTTTTGGCTTTATGGTTTTCTGGACAAAATTTGCACCACCATT
>NW_007436978.1:0-434 GCF_000475195.1 Diaphorina citri
ACTAAAAACTGACCATCGAAAATTTGACCCGATTACATTACTTTCCTTCCTATAGGATAAGGAAAGTAAAAAGAAACAGTTTTTTTCTTATGTGGGCCACTCACGCTCGCCACAGACAGTCGAAACGTGTGTGGCGGAAAAAGCTGTCGATTACTGGTCTGATAGACAGTCGGAGCGTGAGTAATCGGCATTAGGCTGTGTCATTTCTCAACGGTCTACTATGTACTTGATTACATGATGGAAAAATGCGCCTATCTACGTGCTACCCCTCTCATAGGTAGGTGTTTAGTTAGTGGATATAGATAAATAGGTTAGTAAATAATTGGATGCTAACTCACCACTCAATAATCCAGTAGTACAGCGATTCTCAACCGGGTTTACGCGTATCCCTGGGGACACGTGAGAGACCCTCCAAGGGTACGCAAAAAAAAAAA
>NW_007436979.1:0-434 GCF_000475195.1 Diaphorina citri
TTTTATGACTACAATTTTTGAATAGCACGGGTTCGATAGCAGTCTTTAAGCCCTTTCTTTTGATGAAATTGGATCTTGGAAAAGTTCGTCCAGTTCAAACTTATGTGGTGTATGGTACAAGTGGGCCAATAAATGGTACGTTTTTTAGGTGTGCGAATAAATGGTACACTTACCCTAGGTAGTACTTTTAATTGCCCTGTCCTGATTTTTTTCCACCTACCACCTATACCTACCAGCTTTAGGTTCTTTTTTTTTCCTATTCAGGGCCGGATTCATTTCACTAAGAAAACACTCGAGAAGAGACAAGCACACAAGGGCACTCTGGTGGTTTTTTCACCTCTATAATTTTTGGGATCATATAAGCCTAACTTTTCCTTTTGTCTACGAAACGAAAAGCACTCGCTTGAGAGGATGTAAAGCCACTTTTCTGACTT
>NW_007436980.1:0-434 GCF_000475195.1 Diaphorina citri
TATGCTACTGGCTTAGTTCGGCCCTACTCCAGTTGGGTGAGGTTATTGCGAGTAGGCGGGTTGGTTTTTGACCAATGAAGGGTAAAACTCCAGTCGTAAGAAAACCTTGGTTGATAAAAGCGGCGTGACGTAAAACCCCTCGTACATAAAATCCCTTGGTTCAGTTTTGACTGTAGTTGGGGTTTTTAGTAGACTATTTACTTTAAAACACAGTCTCTCTCTCCCTCTCATTGTCTCTCTCTCCCTTTCCTTTCTTTCTCCTCTCATTCTCTCTCCCTTCCCTTTCTCTCTCTCTCTCCCTCTCCTCTCCCTCTCTCTCATCCCAGGCTCAGAAGCGTTGCGTTTCCCCAATATACATATTTGTTGAATAAAAAAATCAGAAAAAAATTGCACTTCAAAAAAGCAACAGTGAAACACCCTAAAGAAAAAAGAAA
>NW_007436981.1:0-434 GCF_000475195.1 Diaphorina citri
TGTGGCGTATGGTACAGGTGGGCCAATAAATGGTACGTTTTTTAGGTGGGCGAATAAATGGTACACTTACCCTATATGCTTGCATTTGGTAATGCTTTATGAAGTGTGTGTTTTCTCAGTCGAAACAGGAAGGCTTTTTAAGGTAATTGTTTTTCAAAAACGTATACATAGGTGTATACCTACCTACTTTCATTTGACGTATTCAAGTAATAAGGTAGGTATTTATATTGTTCAACTATTTATAAGATAAGTAATTAAGCAGTGTGTAATGTACATTCTGCTATTCTGTAAATTTGCACCTATTAGAAGCGTTTAAAAATGTGTTGATTTGGATTTGAGTACAGGATTAGGAGGGGAAGTATCAGGAGGAGGAGGAGGAGGAGGAGGAGGAGGAGGAGGAAAAAAGGAGAAAGAAGTAGAGAAAAATTAGCCGA
>NW_007436982.1:0-434 GCF_000475195.1 Diaphorina citri
TCCCTCCCCCCCCCCCCTTAATTTTATTGTTTATTGTAGGTAGGTACTTATAGCTTATAGGTGCCTAATGCCTATATTTTTCTGTATTTAGTAAATATTTATCTATAATTTTTTTTTCCCTAATGTATGAAGTCATCTGTAAAAATTCATTTCGCTATCTAATCTCTCTAGGTAGGTGTCCGAGGAATTTTTTGATAGGTCTTTAGCTGTACCTAGGTATGTAGGTATATAGGTATAATATCTACATTGGAGGTAGGTATTACTGTAGCTGTACCTACCTATGTATTTTACCTACATTTTGAGGTATTACGACTAGATAGGAGATAAAATTTGTTTATTTGAAAGCGAGTTTAAAACTCGTAAACAGAAAACAATGGAAACAGATGGTACCCTACATTGTATGTATTCTATTCTATTCTGTATTGGCGATGGCG
>NW_007436983.1:0-434 GCF_000475195.1 Diaphorina citri
AATGTCTTAAAATCTAAATTTTGTACTCTGGTAAAGAAAATTAAGTTATCCAATTGATATGAGAGACAGTACGCTGAGTGCTGTTTTAAAAACAAAAAGTTCCCTCGACTTCTAAATGATTGCTACATACTAAGAACTTCCTATCTCTACTAGCATGCGTGCCTGCCGTATTGGTATTGCTTTGAAAACTTGGTCGGTAGGTCGGTACGCTCGTATTTTATTCCGTAGGTTTTATTCCAAGTCCCAATTTTCATACAGTTCAGAAATCGGCCAGACATTTTAACAAGGCTGTCCGGAGTTATTGTGACTTATAAAATAGGAAAAGGAGCTTCTGTTAAAAATAATAATAATAATACATAAAACAATTAGGAAAAGGAGCTTTTGTTTGTGCACGTACAAAATGAACAAAGGGATATCTCGCGTCTATGATAATC
>NW_007436984.1:0-434 GCF_000475195.1 Diaphorina citri
ACGATACCCTCGAACCCGACTGTACTGTCACATTCCAGGTGAGAGTTATAGAACAGAATAGAATATCCCCTGTTTATAATGCCGAAATGAGACAGAAAAGTCCCTTTACTCCCGCAGTCTAAACAAGGTCTTATGTATTTGGAACAGATTAAATTCACAAATAGAAATAAGAATCTATTATGGTAGAAACACACTACTATCACGCCAGTGAGCTCACGTGCGGTGATAATAGTGTGGCTGTCCTGAACGAAATTACCTACAATATTATGGGACAGATTTGAACTACATCTTTCTGACTCCCCCATGAGCTCACGTGACATGATAGTAGTGTGTTTCTTCTTTTATGTTAGCCAAGCACGCTTAGGCCATCGGAACGTGTGTGGCGGAAAAGTATCTATCAAAGTCCTGAGAATAGCGAACTCTTTATGAGCTTT
>NW_007436985.1:0-434 GCF_000475195.1 Diaphorina citri
TAAAAAAAAAAAAAAAAAAAAAAAAGACCTGGGTCTGTCAGAAGGTCTGAGTGTGAGTGGTCGGTATCGGCATAAGATTGAAGAGACTGCCCACCAGGCAAAGCCCCTAAGGGAGAGAGTCAAAGCCCCTAAATAACATTCCGAAGTTCAGAAATACCAGAGTCCGGAGTTCAAAAACGGAGAAAAAAAACTAATTTTCAGAGGGAAATATTCTGTTCAAAGCGAAACAAAGGGAAAAGGGAAATATGCCTTCTTTTTGTTTTTATTCTCATATTCACAGTAAAACCAGAAGTGGTGCCCAAACTGCGGCCCATATTGGACCGCTATGCCCGCGTCAAACGGGACTCCCTTCTGTTGAGTGTGGAGTTCACAACCCTTGCTGAATATCTGTGGCTATTACGCACGGTGTGTGAATCATTACAAGACGGGGGCAA
>NW_007436986.1:0-434 GCF_000475195.1 Diaphorina citri
TTTCTGGCTTAGGCCGGGACTCGAACCCTGACCCACCACCAGGGACTACAAGTTGCATTATGCCGAAGACTTTGTGTGAAAAATGCACGGTATTGGAAAATTTAGGATAGTGGAAATTGACAAGAATTTAAAGCCCTTAAAAAACACGCAAAAAAAGTCATAATCCTGTAGTACCTACCTACTTACCTAAATTGTGTTGATGGTGCACTAGAAAATGATAAACATCCAGCAAGGTATTTAAACGCGATGTACTGTACAAAACTCTGGAAAGGGGCAGTTGACAGGTATAATTAAAACCCTAATTAGGACTCTAGACCTGGGCCCTATTTCACAAAATTACTCTACACTCCCCACTCCTCCCTTTTTACTTTCCTTATCCTATAGGAAGGAAAGTAATGTAATCGGGTCAAATTTTCGATGGTCAGATTTTAGTG
>NW_007436987.1:0-434 GCF_000475195.1 Diaphorina citri
TCTGTAGTCTGTCATTTGAGTCCTTTCTGTCCCTCAGCACAGGGGGGCCAAAAATCTCGTCACAATTAGGTCCATTCAACATTCTTCTTCCTCTCGAACTCTCCCCTCTACTCTTTCTCTATCATCAGTGGCGTAACGTAGTTAGAAACAAAATGTCGAGGGGAAAAAAACCGGTGCCTAAAAGTTTTTAAGTACTGTACCTATGTCTCGAAATCGAAATACATCTAGGTAGCAGGTAGGTACTTATAAAACCTTGTTCCGGAATGAAGAATCCGACAAATTTAATGAGTTGTTTTCTAGTAAGATGGTCCCATAAAGCGGGATTAAATCCTGCTTTATGGGACCAAATTCAATACTTTTTTTCGAAATCTTTGACCTGGTGTAATACCACAATACAAGTATTACACCCATTCTACACGACTGCCCATCCTTCA
>NW_007436988.1:0-434 GCF_000475195.1 Diaphorina citri
CAGGAGGTGATTGATCCATGAATTTGACCTACGAGAGATGGGCAGTTTGCCAAAAGAAAAGGAAGAAAGCACCTGGATTTGGATATAGTTGATGAAAAAGAACACTTCTATTGCACCTAACCACCTACCTAGGACTGTTACCTAACGTTTTTCGATAAAAAATACTGGCAAAATAGGTACAGTTTTATTCGTTTTAGGCATTATTTCTACAATTCTTTATCCAGATAAGAGGTTTCTAGTTTCGAGAACTTCGTGTTTTTCAAGACTCTCCTGTGAATATCCATTTTTCTACCAAGAGCTGTTTCCTGCTTCACTCAAAAAGTCAAAACTCAAAAGTCCAGCGTGTCACAGCTCTAGCTAGGTTTCAGATCTGTTTCCTTCGGGTTTCAGAGTAAAATTTCACCCACACATCCACACAGAGTTACCAAAGTTTC
>NW_007436989.1:0-434 GCF_000475195.1 Diaphorina citri
TCCTTTCAAAATTTAAACTGACGTTGAAAATTTTGACAGGTGACAATTTTTTCCACTATTTGACGTACGAGCATACCTGCAATTTATGTGAACTTTTCATTTCACCTTTAAACCTAGCTACGCTTTGACCCAATGCGATTAAAATTGTTACCATCAATTTGACGTATTCCATAAATGATCTCTAAACAACCAAAATGGAATCCACAGTCAAATTAGGAATTTAGTACAATGTACAAATGATTCAGAACAATTCACACCTTTTACTTTATTTATTTATCTCATACATCATAAAATCTAATAATAGTATTCTTAGCTCGTGGCTCGTGTCTTTTTGACACATTTATAATAAGGGCACACACACTATGATATTTTGTGCTCATGTTAACTAATTTTAAAATTTGAAATTTCCCAAAGTTATAACAAGGTATGAATGT
>NW_007436990.1:0-434 GCF_000475195.1 Diaphorina citri
TTTTTTTTTTTTTTTTTTTTTTTTTTTTTTTTTTTTTTTTGGCTTCCTCCTCCTCCTCCTCCTCCTCCTCAATTTCTTCTCTCTCCTCCACTTTTCTCTTCTCCATTTTTCTTTTCTTCATTTCCACCTCCTCCTCCATTTGTCTTTCTAGACCTCATTCTCTCTTCCCTTCTCCACTTCGCTTCCATTATTGTTCCTCCCTCTTTCATTTCTGTTTCTATACCTCCTTCTCTTCCATTTTCTCCATTTCTGTTCCTACCTCTTTCATTTCTCTTCCTATATTGCTTTGTTCTCCTTTTATTTTTACAGCTTTCTCAATTCCCACGTTGAACTCTCTACTCTTCTCTCCTCTTTCTCATTCTCTCTCTCGCTCGCTCTCTCTCTCTCTCCCTCTCTCTCTCTCCCTCTCTCTCTCTCTCTCTCTCTCTCTCTCT
>NW_007436991.1:0-434 GCF_000475195.1 Diaphorina citri
TTATTACATACACTTTTGTTCTTACTTTTAAACTATTTCGTAGGGAATCATTAGAATTAGAGCACAATTGAAAACATTAAACCACTTTTGCACATAACTGTATTAACTCTGTGTTTGTTTACATTTCTACACCCGATATCTGCCTCACCTGGTCTAATTTCGACCATCAGGCCTCCCGTCGACCGACCCTCGTCCCATGACCGGACCTTCCACGGGTCGACTATCGGCCATTCTCGGTACACGGGCCGACCATCGGCCATTCTCGGTACAAGGGCCGACTATCGGCCATTCTCGGTCCACGGGCCGACCATCGGCCTACACTTGGACCACAGTTCGACCCCTACACCTTGCCTTCTCATCTGTTCCAGATGTCATCTGTGGGTGAACTCTTCGATGCCCCTGCTCCTGAACATTTCCCCGAAGCGGCCAAGAAT
>NW_007436992.1:0-434 GCF_000475195.1 Diaphorina citri
CGCTGGTTGGCGAAATCCAAGTACAAGAGAATACGATGGGAAATAGCATCCAGTGTGGTGACACTTCAACGCTACGTGCGACGATGGCTCCAGAAACAAAACCAGAAGAATTCCAAGATGGAGACCTTGGACCAGAAGAAATCCAACATGGTGGAGAAGGAAAACATGAAGGGATTTTCCAATATGGCGCCTGGTTGTCATGAGCAGAGCAATGTGAACAAGTTGATTGAGAACTTTAGTGCTCTAGCCCATGTACAAGCAGCGACTATTATACAACGACGTAAGTATGGAATTGATATTCAAAGGTGACTTGAAAGAGTTCATACTGGATAAATTTACGCTACTCGTTGCAGTCAGAAAAATTAAAGTTCTCAATTGAGACAAATACAATTGATGAAGTGTGAATTGAAGAACATAATTATCACTGAGAAAAC
>NW_007436993.1:0-434 GCF_000475195.1 Diaphorina citri
TCATTTGATGAACTTCCAAAGCATGGTTGCATATACACGAAACAAAGGGGTATTGTAGAACTCCGGACTAGTTGCGTACAAAACCACCTTTGCCATGCTTCTATTCGGCGATAAAATACCCGCCTCCTCACATGAACTTCACCCAGCCTGAGTGGGGAAACCATTGGAAACTGTTTCCATTGTGAGACAAGTCCTTATTCGAGATCAGGGGTTCCCAAACTTTCGAGTACTGCGTACAACCTAATACCTCAAAGTTCTTTTGGAGCACCCCGAAACATCAATTTTGTGTGATTTGGGGTTTAAATAAAGATATTATAATGCCGCAGGCGAAAATTAATTTTTGTTAATTGCAGTACGATGTCACAATTTTTTGGTCCATTGATTGTAGATTTTTTTTTTTTTTTTAATTGTAGGTTTTTTTCTCTCTCAAAACT
>NW_007436994.1:0-434 GCF_000475195.1 Diaphorina citri
TATCTGGACGGGGAAACTTTCTTTAGTATCAAACAAAAGACAATAGATGGGTCCCTCACAACACAGCTTTGTATAATACGAGATCACATTACAGCTCACTCGTAGATCACATTACAGCTTTTTCATTAATTTTTTAGAAAGCACCTTGTTTATTTTACTGGGATAGGACTGAAAAGTCCCTTTACCACGTATAAATTTATAGAACATTCATTTTAAGAGCCAATTCTGTTTTGGGATAGGACTGAAAAGTCCCTTTACCACGTATAAATTTATAGAACATTCATTCTAAAAGCCAATTCTGTTTGTTTGATTCCAGTCTCCTAGTATCTAACTTAAATTCCATGGGTTCTGTACTATGGGAGGATTTCATATCTCAAATCCCTGCTATGAAATCATTGCCGGACAGTTCTCAACTCATGGTCATTAAACTTTGT
>NW_007436995.1:0-434 GCF_000475195.1 Diaphorina citri
ATACACTATACAGTCTTAATGGTATGCCTTGGCTCCTTGTGGAAAGTTAATACTAACTGACTGGGGATATAAAAGAAGAAGAACAAAAGGAGAAGAAGGAGGAGGAGGAGGAGAACAAGAAGAAGAAGAAGAAGACGAGGATAGGAAGAAGAAAATAAAGAGGGAGGAGGAGGAGGAGAAAAAGAAGAAGAAGAAGAAGGAGGAAGATAAGAAGAAGACGAGGAAGAAAAAGAAAGAGAAGAAGAAGAAGAAGAAGAAGGAAGAAAACATTTGAGAGAGTACAATCGATTAGGTACCCATCATTTTTTTTACTATGTATTTACTGAATTTACTCCTGACGTCCTGACAAGTCATCTAGTATGAAGACATGTGCTGTTTCTTCATTGACAATGACAGGCTAGATTGACAAGTCCAATATGTAGCAGATGTTTCAT
>NW_007436996.1:0-434 GCF_000475195.1 Diaphorina citri
ACTCCAGCATGGCTTTCACTCCCTCAGGCTCATCAAGAAGGGAGGGCTTGCAGCTTAAGGAAGAACGAACAGGTGCATTGCAGTCTAATAAATGTTTGATCGTAAGATTCTCTCCACAGGAATATAGAGGGGGCGTGGTTCTCTCGAATAGGAAGCCGTGTGTAAGTCTCATGTGGCCTATTCTCATCCTGCTAAGTACCACTTCATCATACCTCTTGAACTGTTGGGACGTTTTCCAGATGGCGATTGTAGGTTTAATTTGTTTAAGTTTATTCAGAGGGTCTGTTTGATTCCATAAGACTTGCCAGTTGTTGTTGTAACACATGAACTTAGCCAAAATGTAAATATGTCTCAGCGTTCATTTCTTCGATAGAATCCACAAGTGTTGGAGTACCCAAAAGGGTTCTATAGTCCTGTGGAAGTTGAGGATGGTA
>NW_007436997.1:0-434 GCF_000475195.1 Diaphorina citri
GTCTTCTCTATTTTTTATCAACCTCTTCTTCACATATTTTCTTAACATACCCTCTTACCTATTGTATCTATGAATTGTGTTCAGACCTCCTAGTTCCCTTTCCTGTAAACGCGCCTTAGGGGGTACGTACCCCTGATTCTCCAAACGTACAAACCGAACACAGCAACGAACTACGTACCCCTGGTTGTTTATAATCTTCAATATAGTCAGTCGTCAACTATAACCCGGTGAGTCCGCATCTACTCGTGCCTTTTCTATAAAAAGTAGTGAATTTTCTCATCTAATCTTCATATCTTGTCAAATCAAACAAAACATCTGATGTACCAAATGAAGCAGAGATTGAGGTGTTCATAGAGAGAAAACAATTTGGTCCTTCGGGCCGGATTCAGTGATTTTCTGATCGAAAATAGAAAGCGACTCGGCGTGCTTCCTTG
>NW_007436998.1:0-434 GCF_000475195.1 Diaphorina citri
TTGAAGAAAAAAAAAACGTAAAACGAAAGGTAATAATCAGAGAGAGAGAGAAGGAGAGTGAGAGAGAGAGAGAGAGAGTGAGAGAGAGAGAGAGACCCTAAAACGGATACTAACCCCCATTTTCCCTTTTTTTGAAATTTGACCCGAATTCCAATATCTACATTACAATGTACCTATACAAGTATATTATGTATGTACATACGTATACATATGTAGGTTCTCTATGTATTGGAATATTGGAAAGTAAAAATAATAATAAAAGAACAGAGGTAAGCAAAAAAAAAGAAGAAAAAGAAGCAGAAGAGGAAGAAGAACAGGGCAAGGAGGAGAAGAAGAAGAAGAAGAAGAAGAAGAAGATTAAAGATGAAGAAGAAACAAGCAAAGGATGTGGGGAAGGATCATCCAAAGAAGAAGGAAGAAGAAAGGGAAGAGAG
>NW_007436999.1:0-434 GCF_000475195.1 Diaphorina citri
GGCTTGAGAAAAAGATTTTTTTGTATCTCTTTAAAAACTACCATTTTTTCAATTCGATTTTTCTTCAAGTTTCCACTGGAACCCATTGAATTTCTCCTGATAGAAAAGTACTCCTTTTTGTCCTCTTTAATCCCATTATCTTGAATTTTCTGAGAAATCATTATTTACGGAGATATTAACGATACAAATGGAGAATCCGTCAACTTCCTACGTTACTATGATTCCCTGTCCACCTGTTTCTTTCTATCGCCGCTCCAAATTTTCCTCCAAAAAACAAGACGAACAACAAAACAAGTAACAACAACAACAAAACCAACAACAACCCCAACAACAACACCACCACCAACAACAACAAGAACAACAACAACAACAACAACAACAACAACAACAACAACAACAACAACAACAACCACAACCACAACCACAACCACAAC
>NW_007437000.1:0-434 GCF_000475195.1 Diaphorina citri
CACGCCCATAAACACTTTCTTCCCCTCGAGACGCCCGTAGTCGCCCCAGACCGTGACCTGTGGAGGAAATAAATAAAGATACGGTTAGTGGAGATGACAAAATTTCCATTGGAACAGTGCTGATGATTTCTTGTCATTTATTTAAATTTGTGTCGGAAGCATCTCCACCAATGCAAAGAAAATTAGTGGAGATGACAATATTCCTATTGATCATAGTTAAACCAGTTGAATAACAAATTTAATTCTAAGATGGCACGGGACTTGCTTGCATTGCAGAAGGTCCCTGCTTCAATTCCCACCATCGACAAAATTTTGTACTCGTTTTTCAATTGCAAATATTTCTACGGATTACTTTCTGGTGTTCTCGTGTTGTTCCAGCAACTAAATGGGAAGTATTGTGTCTCTTATCGCAGCGCGGCGATAGCTCCTTGAAA
>NW_007437001.1:0-434 GCF_000475195.1 Diaphorina citri
TCTGATGTATTGCGCGGCAAAGGTTACACAAGAAGCATCTTGAAGTAGGATCATCTTCTTGAAATGTTTCATTTTATCATTTATCGATTCCACTGTAAGAATTCCCACTATAAGTGTGTTGTTCGTGGTTTTGTCTTATGTGTTGGGTTTTGACAGGGTTTACTTTGTTGCTATGACCTCTACCATGTTGTTCTGTAGTTTTTTTTTATATAGGTATATGTTCTGAGCAATTTATGTATATGGAACAATAAATAAATTACTTATCCTAAAATTAAATTATTACCAGAAACTGTAAAAGAATCTTCTTGAAGTGATCCATTTATCGATGGAACTCGAAACTTGTGTGGATAGAGTTGTGAACATCTTCAAGATGGAATTTGTCGGTCATCGAGCGAAAAGAGATTGGAAATGGACTGTCGATAACCGATTTGTGT
>NW_007437002.1:0-434 GCF_000475195.1 Diaphorina citri
TGATACCCACATCAGTTTCGTGAATTGAAATTTTTATGGCACATTGCATACACAATTAGTTTAACGGCGTTCATACAAATCACTTCAAATAAAGCCAAGTCAGCGGCAGCGGTTGAAGGACGTTGATTGCAGATTACTGAAGTTAAGCAACGTTACAAAGGGTTGGTGTCAGGATGGGTGACTGGGCAATGGCATGCTGTTTGCTCTTTCCAGTCCAACTGAGACTGGATGAGATTAATGTGAGGAAACAGTTACAGGCAGTTTGTCACCGAATGGACGGTAAAACCCCCACTGAAGAGCTCCTACAATGATAAAATAAATATTTCCGGTGAGGTTGGCTAAAAACAGAGTGTAGTGGAGAGCATAGCACATAGAGCAGTGGTTCTCAAACTTTTTTTGGCCGCGGAGCACCAAGCAACTGCTGTAAACTCTAC
>NW_007437003.1:0-434 GCF_000475195.1 Diaphorina citri
TAGCATCGGCTATTTGGATCTTGGTCTGTGGTGTGTTCTCATGGAGCAGAGCATCTGGTAATGTATCTCCTACCTGGGGACACATGAAACCAAACAAAATTGTAATAGCTTCACCAAATATTGTTTACTATCTGACAGCGCGAACACTAACACTCGTATTTATGAACAAGAATGATCGTTCTTAGTCTCAAGTCAAAATTGACCAATCAAATGCCTTGAGACTATGCTTAGCACGAACTTAAGAGCCAGCATTTTGTTCATAAATATGGAACAGCGCGAACACTTAATCGACCCCAATACGTTTCGTTTCAATCCCGACTAAGTACATAAGTAGGTTGTTTCAAGCTTTTATTAAACAACCTAGTCGGGACGGAGATGGAACGTATTCGGGACTTCAGTGTGCGCCCCGCTTTATCGTCCCGAAATCGAAGAGA
>NW_007437004.1:0-434 GCF_000475195.1 Diaphorina citri
CCGATTTCTGAATGGTTTTATGAATTTTTAAAGTCAATAATGGATAAATAAGATAAGATACCCATCGAATTTACTTAAAAGTTGTTAAAAGTAAAAGTTTCGTAAAAAAGCAGAAATAATGTTTCAAAATTTCTGTAGAAATCATCCTACCCAGGAAATTATTCATGGTCCGGCACTGGTACCAAATCAGCTGATATATAACCTTCGATTTGAAAATGTCTTTCGTTTTGGTCCCAAACGCTCTCTCTATGTTATTCTTACTCTGACGTAAACATTGAAAAAATCCAAAATATTTGTCATATTTGTCGCATACTTGTCATATTTGACATCTACGTACCAAATTTCAAGTCTCGAACTCTTATTAGGGAGATTTCGCATCGAATCCTGATCCCCATAACGCAACCCATGTTGGCGCCATCTTGTTTACATCATGT
>NW_007437005.1:0-434 GCF_000475195.1 Diaphorina citri
TTTTTTTACTATGTTCGGGAGTTCATTTACAAATTGGATAACGATTTTAATTTAGTCTCCTACAATTTCTTGGAGTTCACTCAAAAATTTGACTCTGAATTTTTCCCTGTTTTATTTGTTTTCTTCAGCTTCTCCTCTTTCATAAGTCGATATTGTATTTTTTATTGTTTTGGTCCTATTTCACCTCGAATAAAATTTATTAATAACAGCCAGCCTACTAGTTAGCTTGGAGGGTAGCTTGCTTTGTGAGTGCTGGTTCGTGGGTTCGATTCCCGCCCGGGGCGAACTTTATTTTAAACACATAAGGTCAGTTCTCGGAACGGCTGTCGGTTTCCTATCCTGTCCTCTCTGTTTCTTCGATTTCGACACAATGACACCTCCGTTGTTACAGCTCCCTCTATCAAACCTCCTAAAAAAGAAACACTTTTGAGTCA
>NW_007437006.1:0-434 GCF_000475195.1 Diaphorina citri
ATAATAACATGTGTGTTATCTTATCCATGTTTATAATAGCTAGATATTGGCCAATCTTTGTGTTAAGTTTGAGCCACCTTGGCCGAAATTTAAAGTCCTAAGAAAAGAGAACGTACGAGAAATAGGACTTAAATTGTTAACCTCCTCTTTAAATAAAACACATAAAAAAAAAGTACAATTCTCGAGGTCCGGCCTGTGGGCACTTTTGATCGTCATGATGAACTATCTTTTTTGCCTGTGCCTAAATGTGTGCCTGACCCGAGAGCCGCTTATTAATTTTGAGCTAAGATTATACTAATGATCTGACATTAAAAAAATAAATAAATAAAATAAAAAATAAACAAAGAAAAAGTACCTACTATTAGAAAAGGAACTTTTCGGCTCTCTTTGACCAGTAAAAATGAGCACTATTGATGTTACTTACTTCCGTAAAA
>NW_007437007.1:0-434 GCF_000475195.1 Diaphorina citri
GCTAGCTGTAGAGAGAAACGAGATTATAAATTTATAAAATAAAAGGAAATTAGGATAAAAGAACCACCCAAAAAAAAGTGATAGCAATTTTCAAAGGTTTTTTGTTTTATGTTTTAGTTTCAGCCTTCAGCCTTTCAGCTAGGTAGCTAGGTACCCCAGTATTTTTTAAAAGAACAGAACAGAAAACATTTTACCCCTGCCGCCTTTTTTTAATTTTAATGCGCATTCTCTGTGCTTATGCTATGTTCACATACATCGATACCGCTCAAAAAACAAATTTCAAGAGTAGTTAGAGTAGCCGGGTTCTCACACATCTCTGTTTGCCTTCTTATCAGTAAAATTTAAGGTAATTACTTGCTAGGGATGGGATATTCGACTCTTTTTGAATATTCGAATACCACGATTCGATTCTTTTCAAATATTCGACTCAAAGA
>NW_007437008.1:0-434 GCF_000475195.1 Diaphorina citri
GACAAGACAGGTCGAACCCCCCTAGACTTGGCTGCCTTCCAAGGAAACCCACAACTAGTCCAAGTAAGTCTGCGTTTTCTCTGTGTCCACCTCTGTGGCCGAGTGGTCAAGAGCACTGACTCTCATTCGGAGGTACTGGGTTCGAATCCCGGGCAGGGCGGAAATTTTCTAACCAGATTTTTCCGTTCTTGGATAGGCATGGATGTAAAAGAAAGTGCCTTGAAGTAATGCGAAAGCGGTACCGAGGTACAATAAAAATATAAACGAGGTACAACTGGATCTTTAAGCTTTCAACGTCATAGAGCATAGAGCTTTTTATTATATTTTTACTCACTTTGTTTTCCTGTCTTATGTCATGACGTTTTTGCTCTCCTCAGCTCCTGTTAGACCGAGGTGCCATGATTGAGCACGTGGACATCAACGGGTTAAGACCT
>NW_007437009.1:0-434 GCF_000475195.1 Diaphorina citri
CTTTCCAACCATGTATGTCACATTTGGACAGAAGGCTTCTAAGCTCCAGTATGAATGAAAGTTCGCGCGAAAAAATTTTCCATATATTGCATATTAGGTCGTGACTAGAATCGTTGGTGAGCGAATTGAACTGTGTTCCGACACCTAATTTTTAATTAGAGTATATTATTTAGAAAGCTGAGAAAACCAGCTTTCCAACCATGTATGTCACATTTGGACAGAAGGCCTCTAAGCTCCATTATGAATGAAAGTTCGCGCGATTTTTTTTCCTATACAGCATATAAGGTCGTCACTAGATTCGTTGGTGAGCGAATTGAACTGTGTTCCGACACCTAATTTTTGATCAAAATATATTTTTTAGAAAGCTGAGAAAACGAGCTTTCCAACCATGTATGTCACATTTGGACAGAAGGCCTCTAAGCTCCATTATGAAT
>NW_007437010.1:0-434 GCF_000475195.1 Diaphorina citri
TGGATAGTAGCTTTAAGTGGAGTCAGTGACGGTTGGATTGTTAGCTATGTGACTAAACTTATCCTGAATAGTTTTCAATATGATCAAAGTAATCGAAGCAAGTAGAGAATGTATCCAGGGAAGGACCATGTTAATATTGTTGATCATAGATTTGGAATTCAAAGCGATAATAAAACAGGTGAATCGACTGACAAAAACAATTCAACCTCTCATTTCTTGCAGTTCCTGTCTCTTCGGCAATACTTGCAAGACTCAAAAACTCGGAGTAGGAAACACGTAAATCACCGAGTAAAAAATTTAATGAATTAAATGAACTAGTAAATGGTAAAGCCGACTCACTTTAATCATGTTCACTAGGCAAGGTAGCGGACTAGCGGGTGTATAATCCTGAAACATATTACAGAATGGTGGTCAGTCAAGTCTCTCAAGCTATG
>NW_007437011.1:0-434 GCF_000475195.1 Diaphorina citri
TAAATTAGATTTGTATATTTAAAAAACCAATTGTAAGCCTTGTGTCACGCCATGTTAAGTCACCTTTGGTTATTTTTGCTGATTTCCTTTGGTCTAGACTCTAGACACACAAGAATCCTTAAATAAATTACAGCGCCACAGGCAAATTATTTCAAAATTTTATTCATCAATTGAATCAATAAAGACTCCATTTAATATTTACCGAATGCTTTTTTTCACTCAAAGAACCAATGTCTCTTTTCAAAACTTTTCTCCGTCGAAAGATGTAAACCTTCTGCACTTTTGCTGTATTGGCAATTGTCACACTAGTCAGCTTGGATGGTAGCACGTCTGACTTTTAAAAGCTAGGTCGTGGGTTTGATTCCCACCTGGTGCGGATTTGATCTTAAAATTATTTTATGCTGATTTTATTCGTTCGTCCCCCCCCCCTTTAA
>NW_007437012.1:0-434 GCF_000475195.1 Diaphorina citri
CAACGTCCAATGGGGAGTTAGGGACATGAAGTCCAAGAGAATTCCAACCAGCTCGTTAACATGTCTTTGTGAGAGTAGTTAAACCCTAGTTTCATCAGCGGTCTGCATCGAGAGGCCCACCAGACTCGATGTTGCTTAACTTTAGAGCACTCATGAAAATGGAATATCCGAAACACCTTATGGAAATATCATAAAAAGAAAAAAAAACCGGGCTGATTTTGATTTCAAAAGAGCGTTCGACTCCGTCAAGTTCTTCTTGTGTGTCCACAAATATCTGGAATCTAGAATGCCTTTGACAGAGCCCAAGTCCGGTAAATTTCCCATCAGATCACTGAAAGATTTCCTCCTTTGGGATTCTTCCCAATAGACAGGATCTACATCATCAAACTGTCCTCCCTCAAGGACACAATATGACACACATTAGGACCTCGTCA
>NW_007437013.1:0-434 GCF_000475195.1 Diaphorina citri
AATACATCTATTAATAAAAAAGTGTTTTACCGCCTTGCCGCGCCGTCTTTATTTTGTACTAAGCAATGAAACAACTGCTACATTAGACGCTTGTGGTCTGTGTCGTAACATGCCCATCCCGTAGGTAGTATGTCCTTCATCAGATGGGCAATAAGAGACATAATACTTCCCACTTACCTAGGTGTTCTGGGTCAACACGAGAACACCAGAAAGTAACCCGTTGAAATATTTGCAATCGAAAAATCCGAGTTTTTTTTTTGTAGATAGTAGGGTTCGAACCGGGACCTTCTGCGTGGCAAGCAAGCGCGTTAGCATTGGGATAACCGTTAACCGTGCGTTGACGTTCACTTGCATCCTGGCATGCTTTATATGAAAAGCTACCTGCATGAAACTACATGTATACTGTCTCTATCTGCTGACATGAAACTAGGTAG
>NW_007437014.1:0-434 GCF_000475195.1 Diaphorina citri
TGTGGTGGTGAGGGACATCAATGTGAGACCAGGTGGGAGATTGTCCTTGGAACCATCGGTCACTTTGAAGTAAGTAATTAACCAATTCACCTATAACCCTTTTTCGGTGAGAACCAATTCATAGTTCCTTTCGGAAACGGAGACGATTTGCCCTCTTCACGATGGTGTTGGTGTGCCATATGGGATTTCCAATGGTCTGGTACAGGTGCTACCACGCCAAAAGAAGGGAAGTAAACTCGGTTTCTGGTGTCTAAAAATAAAATAAGACTCATCTGTGCCAAAAGATTTAATGTAAACTCTGGAGGTGCTATTTATTGTAAAGTTGAACATTTATTTTTGTGCCAATAAAGTAATAATTCAATTAAATTCCAGGTTTGCTCCCGGTGTGGGTATGATGGTGGCAGGGAAGTTAGAAGCAAGGGGCAGAGGTCCCA
>NW_007437015.1:0-434 GCF_000475195.1 Diaphorina citri
TCACAATGTCACATTGTCACTATTTTTAATAAGTACCCCATTTTGTGCTTTTAATACAAAAAGTGAACTTTTTTTTCCCCAAAAATATTTCATTACGAAAATAATAATGAAAAATAATGAAAATTAGGTTACCTAATGAAAATGCATAGAAATAGTCTGACGGCTGAGTGCTGTCAACTCGTCAAAATGTAGAAAAACCCCACAGTGACATGGGAGCTTGGGAGTTTATTTTTTGACAATATTATGTTTTTGTGGTGATGGTGAGTGGATATTTTGATATCACCACTGAATTTTTTGACGAATAAATTCATTTCCTATCAGGCCCGAAAAATTTGCACAGAGTCCAACTGTAGATACAGGGTAAGAGTTAATACCTACTATACACCTGAGACCTGCACTACCTACTGAGAAAAAAAAAAAAAAAAAAAAAAAAA
>NW_007437016.1:0-434 GCF_000475195.1 Diaphorina citri
TTCTACATTAAAACCAGACCATGCCAATGGGGTCTACATGTAGTTAGAGCATAGAGAGGCCATTAAATTACACAGAAAATAAAGGAAAAGAACTTTAAAGTTAACTCACGAACTTTGGCCGTAATTATTTACTTTACTTTTAAAAAAATCAAAATCAGAAAAAAATGAAAAATCTAACCTTAAAATTTTTGATATCCCATAAAAATCCCTCGAAATTTCCCGCAAAAGTTTTATCAGTCACGGATGATGTCAGAGAGTGGACAAAGTCCGAGTGATATTGAAAGCGAAGCCAGAATTTCATCAGAGCGGGAGTTCGGAGGCAAATTTTGTACTACGCTGCGCGTCGTGTGGTAGGTATCACGCGTATTTTATTTTGTGGCAATGTTGGAAAAAAGTGAAAATTTTTCCATTTCGTCCATTTTTTGTATTTTATT
>NW_007437017.1:0-434 GCF_000475195.1 Diaphorina citri
GATGCTCTTTTAGAATAAGAAAGAGGTGTGAGAAGAGGGAGAGAAAGGGAGTAGATGAAGGGAGGAGGGAAATAAGATCGGAATGAATTGAATTTTCAATTTAACGTTTTTCTAATATCACGTTGCTGTGTGGGAGAGAGAGAGAGAGTCAGAGAGGGAAAGAGGGGGAGGGAGGGAGGAAATATAGAGCCCTGTATTTTCCGTAGTAAAGGGAAGAAAATATCAAGCCCCTTTCGCATACAAAAATCCTTTCTTCCATAGAGCAAATTCCTCTCTATTGTTCCTATTCCTGCACATCCCACACTTTACAATAAATCCCTTAGATCTCTCCCCCCACACTGTAGGAATTCCCTGTTTCCGATCCCTGCACTGGAGGCTCGAAGTAAAAAGTCCCTTTTTACCGACTCCCTGACTGGGCTGGGGAAAAAATCCTC
>NW_007437018.1:0-429 GCF_000475195.1 Diaphorina citri
CAGCGCGAACGTAAACAAGGGAGCGCGAAGCGCGACCCCAAGCACAACCCCGCGAAGCCCCGGGAGCGCGCAGCGCGATTTCCTGCACAACCCCGCGAAGCCCCCGGGAGCGCGCAGCGCGACCGTAAACAAGGGAGCGCGAAGCGCGACCGCATGCACAACCCACGAAGCCCCGGGAGCGCGCAGCGCGACCGTAAACAAGGGAGCGCGAGGCGCGACCACATGCACAACCCCGCGAAGCCCCGGGAGCGCGCAGCGCGACCGTAAACAAGGGAGCGCGAAGCGCGACCTAATGCACACCCCACGAAGCCCCGGGAGCGCGCAGCGCGACCGTAAACAAGGGAGCGCGAGGCGCGACCACATGCACAACCCCGCGAAGCCCCGGGAGCGCGCAGCGCGACCGTAAACAAGGGAGCGCGAAGCGCGACC
>NW_007437019.1:0-434 GCF_000475195.1 Diaphorina citri
TGCTGGTGTTTGCAAACAAACAAGATATAGAAGGTGCCCTCACACCTGAAGATATCAAAAACGTAAGTGAAAAAGCAATAAAAGTAATTGTTCCAAGTTTTACTGACTTAAGTAAGTACCTACACTTGTTTTACTTAGGTACCAACTTGGAAGATTTAATTTGATGATTTTCCCTTTAGTTTGTTTGTATGTTTGTTTCACTCACCACAACTGTTTAACAATTTGTCCGAATCTTTGGTGAATTCTGTCAAAAATGTTCAATACATGAAATTTACTGCTTAACATTTGGACTTGAATTGGGGGTATGTTGGCCCCATAAACTTTTTGGTAATTATGCAGAAGTCACGTCCGTGGAAAAGAAAAGCTCCTTTTTGTATTTGACCTAACCCTATAATAACACTAATCACTGCTCTAATTGTGAAAACTCCTTCTTG
>NW_007437020.1:0-434 GCF_000475195.1 Diaphorina citri
ACTAGTAGTTTGAGTTATGAGTTCTATATTTATTTACTGAGCTTCTCATAACAAAAACACTTGAACACTAGGTAGGTAGGTATAGCCATTCAGAATCCAGGCCCTATAATATCAATAGGTATCTACCTATGTATGGTAGGAACCTATCATACATACTGCCTATTATTTGTAGATAGTTATATGTAGATACGAATAGAATCAATAATGATGTAGACACCTAGGATGTAGATATGGATATTTATATTTGGACATGGAATACCAAATCAATCGTGACATTCCTCTCACATGACACACTGGACATACTATCACTAGGACATGCTATGGTGTTATTGTTCTCGTATTTGGCACATTTGAAATACCTGGGTCATCTTCACTTTCCCCACTAGTCACTTTCCCTGCACTAGATTTCCGTACAATGCCATTGGCCACACACT
>NW_007437021.1:0-434 GCF_000475195.1 Diaphorina citri
CGATTCCCAGTATTCCCACCCAAGGCAGATTTTATCCTAAACAGACGAGGTCCGTTCTTGGAACGCCTGGCTTTCTCCTCTTCCTTCTCTCTTCGATTTCGGGACGATAAGACCTTGCCAATTACAGTTGTAAACTGTTGTTGATACCATATCAAATATCAACAAAACTCATTTTGTAAAATAAGGTTTGAATAAAATTAAATCCATTTAAAAAATAGCTTACAGTTCAATGGCATTCCTTAATTGTTTGACTTTTTTTTATACTGAGATAAATATGGCCCAGTTTGGTCTGTGAATAGTCTCTTATAGATAAAAGTATGAAGGTAGGTAGTAGTAATTAAAATATTAATCAATCTAACTAAAAAAAAAAAATCTATTTACAATCAAGTGGAAGAGTTAATGGATAACTGATAAGATCAGAGTTCCAAGAACAA
>NW_007437022.1:0-434 GCF_000475195.1 Diaphorina citri
GGCTACCGCGCTCCTTAATAAGCTCGGTATCACACTATAGGCTTGCACGCCGGAGATCCCGGGTTCGATTCCCTTTGGGGTCAAGAATTGGAATACAGCCTTCGGTGTAGAAACAGGGATTTCCAACTTCCATGTGGATGCGGGCCGCATGCTACATTGACAGATACTTCGCGGGCCACATACACAGGGGAGCAGGTTCATATCGAGGATTTTCTTGAGGGGGAGGGGTGGATGATTTTCGGAGACCACCCCATAGTAAAAGAGTGATAAGCCCTGGGGGGGCCCACCCAAAAAGCTTTCCGGGCCACAAAAATGGTCTGGCGGGCCGCTAGTTGGAAATCACTGGCCTAGAAGTTACCCCGTATTCGCAGGCCTGACAAAGTTGCGAATTATACCAATAACCTGCGATGAACTCTATCCCGCCTCTGTGAATA
>NW_007437023.1:0-434 GCF_000475195.1 Diaphorina citri
TCGATCGTGATTAGAGAAAATCAGTACCTATGTAGGTACCTACCTAATTTGTTTAATATTCAGTTTATTATCATTCTTCATTTTTTGATTTTACTTTCATGTAATGATTTAAAATCAAGACTAGAGCCAGTTTTTTGGCTTTATGTTTTTCTGGACAAATTTTGCACAACCACTTTTGTTTTCCTGGTAAAAAGACCTTTAATTTGATATATAGGTCGACCAGGTTTGGATAAGTCCGTCTATGGGGACAGACCGACAAATAGACGACACCGAGGCGAATACAATAGCCCGTCCCTTATACCTTTTTATTATTATCGTAATAATAAAGGAAGGACGGGCTAAAAAGTAAGTAGAGGGTATGACAACCATACCAGGGAAAGTTTATTTTCGTTAGATCATACAATACATAATACATTGTTTTTTTTTTTTTTTTT
>NW_007437024.1:0-434 GCF_000475195.1 Diaphorina citri
GGTTAGGTGGTAGAGAACGCCTAAGGCGTTAACCTCGCCTAGTGGTTACCTTCCACTCAAGAGTCTATTATTATTATTCATGTACCAAAAATTGGGGATAGTTTTTGTTTTCTCCCCTTGACCTTACTCTCAGGGCTTTTTCTGAAAATCTTGAAAATATTTTTCAACGTCAGTGACACCGACAAAAAGTTCATGCTGTTGCCCTCAATATACCTACTGTCGTTGGTTGACCTATATAGTTGGCTCCTTAAAAAAAAAATAAATAAATAAAAAGCTTTAATGGCAAAACTGATGACATTGAAAAAGTTCCAAAGTAAACGGAATGGAATAGAGGTCACTGCTTACCTCTATAATGTATCTGTAGCTTCTATCCCCACTTATACGTATGTTATACGGTATACATACTCGTACAGTAGCTATTGTGTAATTGAAAG
>NW_007437025.1:0-434 GCF_000475195.1 Diaphorina citri
GCAAAAGCAGTAAGAAAGGTGATTATTTATTCTGCTCAAATAGAACTAAAGATTCCTTTTACCCCAGCAGTAGGCTACCACCATTGCGGTCACAGTCTCAAACAATGTTGAGGATAAAATTCCATACCGTGGCTGGGATTGAACACACTACCCTAGTGTGGACTCTGCTTAACATCCGTAACTACCTTTATAGGTGACATAGAGTCCTTTATTCCTTTAAGTCCAATACAGATGGGACGTGGGACCCTGTCAGAAATTGTTTCCACACACTACGTCTGATCGCTTCGTTAAATGTTGCACGTTCATGCCTAATAGGTGACAATTGAATTGTTTCACTAACACTAATAATAGACATGATGTTAACGTTCATGCCTAATAGGTGACAATTGAATTGTTTCACAAACACTAATAATAGACAATTACCTAAACAAATT
>NW_007437026.1:0-434 GCF_000475195.1 Diaphorina citri
AATAATAAAGGGAATGTCAAGGTTATTAGTATTGGCATTGAAATTTTATTAGAAAAGAAGAGATTAAAATGGAAAAAATGGCTTGGATGTATTAACTAGAATGTCTCCATGGGGAGTAAAGCCCATTGTATACTGAAAGAAATCTATAAGAAACTAAAATGCCTCCATGATAACGAACGTAATGTAGACAATATCCCAAGCGAAAGAGAAGTGTGTACGAGAAAATATTCGAGCAGGCTTTTAAAATATTTTCTATTCTATTCTATTCTTCATGTGAGGGAACGAAAAGGCATGAAACCTGAACTTGTCTAAGTTGGTGGTACCTAGTCTTAATATGGAAAAAATCATGATGGATGGAATAAGAGGAAGGCTAGTTGAATGAATAAAATGGTTATGTACACAATGAGCTGAGAGCCTCTAGCTATTGAACAACT
>NW_007437027.1:0-434 GCF_000475195.1 Diaphorina citri
CCGACTTACAGTTGAGAAGTTGCGGTTCCCCTCCATGCGCTTCCATCGGACTTCCCAGTTGACGTGGACTGTACATACCTACTTTTAAGTAAAGTGTAAAAGGTACATTACTGTAATTTCTTGTGTTTTATGTTAAATATTATTATATTTCATGTATAGATATTGTTTTTACCTTTCAACAATAAATAATTACTTGTTTTTTTACATTCAAATTATTTGTATTCATTGTTCAACCTAGTTTATGAAGGTGAAAATTATAGAAAAATTGAACTTATTTCATATGAACTGGGGCGAATCTTAAATTCAAAATTTACCTAATAACGTTTGGTACATGCTTTCTAAGATTATAAATTAATTTATTATTGCTATTACACCCCGGAAAATTGTTTAGAAAAAATTAGAAAAATCTGGAAAATTTGGAAATTTTAGCGTTT
>NW_007437028.1:0-434 GCF_000475195.1 Diaphorina citri
AGGATGAAAATAAAAATGTTTATAACAGGAACAGAATTCATTTAAAGTTATTCAATGTACTACATTCTGGTTCAGGTGATGGTTCACCAGTGAGTTCTCATTATAGTTCTCCTGCCACTACTCCACAGCCAAGTCCAGATTTATCTCCTCCTGAATATCAGACTAGGTTTGGCAGGAATGTTAGACCTCCTAACAGATTGACTTTTTCTCCATTTCAACCTTAAAAGAAGGGGGATGTTGTATAGATAGGTAGATACCTGATCTTTTTGGTAATAGGTAGGTACCTGATCTTTTTGGTAATAGGTAGGTAGGTAGGTAGGTAGGTAGGTAGGTAGGTAGTAATAATAATAATAATAATAATAATAATAATATTAATAGTGCTTATTTATACTGCTCGCATAGGACTGAAAAGTCCCTTTACTCCAGCAGTAGGC
>NW_007437029.1:0-434 GCF_000475195.1 Diaphorina citri
AAATTTTGTGAGAAAAGACAAATCTGCAACTAAGTTACCGCAATACTGACGGAACGTGGAGATGTATACGTACTTTTATGTACCTAAGTAGGTTTCAAATTAAGGTGATCCCAAGGGCAAGGAAAATCTATATAGACCCTTGACAAATGGAGTGTGTCTGAAGGCATGTGTTCCAATTTACTCGACCCCAAACTTATACTTGAAGAAGAATTTTCGTGGACATTTCAGGTAATGCGGCCGTGTTATGAGGTATTCATAGGTGAGTGTTTGTGGCGCTACCAGCGATTCAACTGCTGTCAGATATTTGAGCTACAGAAAACCGAGTTTGGATTTTGCTACTCGTTCAATTCGGACTTCTCTGAACTCAGTATGGGGTAAGTGTACGACTCAGTATAGCTATAGTGTATCTGGTACCTACCTAGATTCATTTATCC
>NW_007437030.1:0-434 GCF_000475195.1 Diaphorina citri
TTCAAGAGATCAAAGTTGCCTGTTGTCTTGGGGTTGGCAGTGGTAATGGTCACTTCTATTTTTAACGCCCCACGTATTGTAGTTGGTATGCGATTAGTTTTCTTATCAGATCTACCTACTTGTTTTTCTCAGGATGTGGGTTTATGTAATCCATTTAATCAGGGACACTCTGACTGTGAAGTATCTTTCTTTGCTGAATCGTTGTCTTCCGTTTATAATTTGAAATGTTGACCACAATGACTGGAGTAAAGGGACTTTTCAGTCCTATTCGAGCAGTATAAGCACTATGATTATTTCTGTTGTTACCTGGTTGTTTTGTTTTGTTTTTCGCAGTAGCTCGCCTGACCCTTGAAATACTGGGAAGTGACCAAATGGTATGGGAACACTGAAGTAACCAATTCTATACACATGGGACTCTAATCACTCTGATAATT
>NW_007437031.1:0-434 GCF_000475195.1 Diaphorina citri
TTTATCCTCTATGTTTTCTTTAAATTCATCTTCTTTTCTCTCAAAACCACAATTAAATTTAGGTTCTAACCTGTGTACAAGTACAGTCAGTCTTGCTGTTATTCTTGAGAAAATCCGCTTTGGAGCAAAATGCCACGGTACAACGTCATGGAATGTTATTACTTTCTATTACCTACATTGTTTTATCTATGTTACAGCTTCATGGATATCTAAGTTAAACGTAAATTTTACTTTATTAAATAACGAACTAAAAGTTGTAAAACCAGTTTACTTCTTTGGTAATTTTATTGTGTATTTTCATTGCATTGATACCTATGTAACGTATTTCCATTAAACTTTGTGTTGCAGAGATTCCAGGCTCTCCGAAAAAGAAAGATCAAACCGCCAAATACGAAGACAACCTTACAGGAGAAACTGATATTCCTGATGATGAC
>NW_007437032.1:0-434 GCF_000475195.1 Diaphorina citri
ATTATTCGTCGAGAAATAGGTATTTATCAAGGTACCTACCAATAATACCTACCTAGAAGTCCATTAAAATTAGAGAAAGATATAGATTAGGTCAAGTTATTATAATAACTTGATAAAATAACCTACTGTGACACCTTTAAATCTTGTTTGCCAACCTATTATCTTCATCTTAGTTTTCTGCCAATTTACCTCCTGTCTCTTCATATTTTACTAGGTATACATATTTTCATTTTAAAACCCATTGTTAATTTTAAATCTTTGTGCATTGATTGAGAAAGAAATAAAATAGAGTTCAAAATATTTTTTGGAATGACAAGAAAGACGAAAAAAACTTTTACTCTGTTGTTCTTTCCCAGCTAGATCTTTAGAAAACTGATTTTTCCCCAGGTTTTCGAGTTCAATTTGATATTGAGTGTGGTAAGATGTAGAATGGG
>NW_007437033.1:0-434 GCF_000475195.1 Diaphorina citri
GATATTTATTTGATGTAAAAAAATAGGACTTAAATCCCGTAAATAAATAAATAATAATAATAATAATAATAAATATGTGGAAAACAATTTCATTGCCAAGGTAGGATCACACGATATGGTAGAGCGACATTTATAATCTGGTGATTCCCTTGGTACATAGTATATTTGACGCCAATAGGTGTAAGTATGGCAATGTTGATTAACGAAGACCGATCACACGGTATGGAAGAGAAAATTACCAGATTTAATTTAAATACATAATGTCACTCTGCTATATCGTGTGATGCTTGCTTGAATTTTGTCAGCTGCGGGATCATATGTCCCATTGTCCCAATCACACGCTCACCATTTCTCTAGTATACCCTTACGTCCCATTTCTCTCTCTCTCTCTCTCTCTCTCTCTCTCTCTCTCTCTCTCTTTCTTTCTTTCTTTC
>NW_007437034.1:0-434 GCF_000475195.1 Diaphorina citri
ACACTGTGAGAAAGAAAAACAATTTCTTAATTCTTTCTTTAGTTTTTGTATTATTCACTTTAACAATTTCAACAACAAACAACAATAAACAAATTTATAAAAGCTGTTCAAAATGAGATCCATTTGTTTGTACACAGTAACGCATCCTTCGCTCTAACTCAGGACCAACTGCGTTGTTTATATCTGAGGTCACTGACGCACACAAAATCGCAATTTGTGCAAATTTTTGTAGAGCAAATTTTTTCGAGTGAATACATTTTTTCAATTAAAATTTTATGCTGATTACAAAAATTAAATAAAAAAGGGGGTTCCCATAATAGTGACCTATATTTGCCAAAAAATGGGCCGCTTTGCAGAAAAAATTGCAAATTTAAAAAATGCCATTTTAATCATCAAAATTTCATCTACATGATGCCGTTTATTTCATTCCTTAA
>NW_007437035.1:0-434 GCF_000475195.1 Diaphorina citri
TGTGGTGATAAGTATGATGTGATGTGATGATAAGTGTGTGAGGTGGTGGTGGTAAGTATGATGCGATATGGTGATAAGGATGATGTGATGATAAGCATGGTGTGATGTGGTGATAAGTATGATGTGGTGTGGTGATAAGTATGATGCGATATGGTGATAAGTATGATGTGATGATAAGTATGATGTGATGTGGTGATAAGTGTAATGTGATGTGGTGATAAGTATGATGTGATGATAAGCATGGTGTGATGTGGTGATAAGTGTGATGTGATGTGGTGATAGTATGATGTGATGTGGTGATAAGTATGATGTGATGTGGTGATAAGTGTGATGTGATGTGGTGATAAGTATGATGTGATGATAAGTATGATGTGATGTGGTGATAAGTGTGATGTGATGTGGTGATAAGTATGATGTGATGTGGTGATAAGTAT
>NW_007437036.1:0-434 GCF_000475195.1 Diaphorina citri
TAGAACAATAGGTACAACTTACCTACAATCATTTCAATCATGCACGTAGTACCGTAGAATACTTCGGGGCAGACCCTATATAGGTAATAATCTATTTTTTTGATATCTCCGATACATAATAATTATCTCATGTATTGTAATGCTATGTCATATCTAGAAGTACAGCAGAACCTCGATATTTCAACTAATTGGGACCGGGGGTAGTTGAAATGATCGAGGTTGAAATGATCACTTTCTATGATCTTTTCCTCTGATAAGATAAGATTGAAAGATAGAAAAAAAACAATGGATTTTGGAAAGTAGAGATCACGACTTCAATTTTGACACCAATTTGAGCTTCCTAGGCCATACCGTTGACTTTTTACAGCATGTCAAAGTTCAAAAGTGTCCAAAGTCATGTGATTTTACGGTAGTTGAAATGATCGAGGTTGAAA
>NW_007437037.1:0-434 GCF_000475195.1 Diaphorina citri
GTGGTTCGGAAAAAAATCGTGTCGTGTGTAGAGAAAACACTCTCATTTAAAAATCATTGCCTACTAAGACATTTTGTGGGGTTCGGAAAAAAATCGTGTCGTGTGTAGAGAGAACACTCTCATTTAAAAATCATTGCCTACTAAGACATTTTGTGTGGTTCGGAAAAAAATCGTGTCGTGTGTAGAGAGAACACTCTCATTTAAAAATCATTGCCTACTAAGACATTTTGTGTGGTTCGGAAAAAAAATCGTGTCGTGTGTAGTGGAAACACTTTCATTTAAATTAGCTACATTGCCTCCGGGACATTCGGGGAAAAAAATCGGATGAAACTCACGACAAGTAAGAACGACAAGTAACTCACCTAGGATGATAATTTCCTTCTGAAGATAACTCAGGTCGTTATTAAGGCGTTTATTTTCCAAGATGGCCGCCT
>NW_007437038.1:0-434 GCF_000475195.1 Diaphorina citri
ACTATCAAGAGAATTTTTCACATTGGAGGATACAACCTCCTTAAAAAAATCATCTTTCAGGAGTTATTTAGACCGCAGCATCCGTAGTCGGAATGGTACATAGTTACTGATTGACTAACAAAAGGTGGAAAATTACATCCACAGTACAGTGTCCAATACCCACACAAACAACAACAACAACAAATCAAGTTCAGTTATCTTGAAGAAGCCTACGAGAAAGGTGAAACTCGAATTGGTTTCGGCTTTCGGAACAAATCCCTAAGAGCGCTACACTAGGCATGTATAAAATAAGATAAGCGAAACTTACATCAATTGTGATCAGCACGTACAGTCCAGTCAGCAGTAGACCAGCATACACAATGCCATCAGCAGGTTTGATAGCAGCTATATCACAGGAGATACCCAGAGGTAGACTTGTCTTCAGATTTGACCTC
>NW_007437039.1:0-434 GCF_000475195.1 Diaphorina citri
CAGTCCAAAAAAGTACAGAGTTTTGACTTTAAGGTTGTGGCGCTCACAACAACACTCAACACTAAATAAAATCTTACATAGAAACGCAGGTTGTTTCTCCACAATTTCCATCTCTGAAGTATAAATAACACTTCCAAATTCTTGGCCAACACGTGAGAGCTATGCCTGACTGATGAGTTCCAATAAGAACGAAACGCGTCTTAGACTGCTCTCAGGTGTTGGCTAAAAGGTACTGAGTGAGTTTAAAAATCAGTGGTAATGGTACACATCAACCTAAGTATGGGTACCCGGTACTCATTATAATGGTGGCGGGGGTTCGTAAGAATTAAATCTGTTAAGCAAGGGGTGTGCGGGTGAAAAAAGGTTGAAAACCGGTGCTCCATCAAACCTTAAAAAAAAACTATGGTTAAATGGACCTTCACAAAGTTATCGAG
>NW_007437040.1:0-434 GCF_000475195.1 Diaphorina citri
TTGAAACCTTTTAAAACTGGAACGTTCCTTTTTTCACAGTAGGTGCTCTTGTTGTGTGGGTTGTGTAGGTATGTCAAGAGACAATTTTGTTGTCAAGTAGAAGGATGAAATGGCTCCCAAATTGCCTGATTCTGAACTGAATCCCTTTCTTGAGAAGTCCAGATAGGTACTTGTTACAAATGTCATACCCCGATAAATATACTATCGTTCATCCAGATCAATGTGACAGCAATGAGTCATCAACCCAAAATGAAGGAACCAATCAGATTGCAGGAAATCCTTACATTGTTGCAATTCAGGTAAAGGTCTATTTTTGATAAACTCTCTCTTCTGAAATGCAGAGGTAGCTCTAAGTGCAGAGGTTGGATTCCAGAACAGGTAAGGTGGATATCGCCTTACCTGACTTTGTTTCACTGTCGGAGGAAGCACTGTGC
>NW_007437041.1:0-434 GCF_000475195.1 Diaphorina citri
TAACATCCTTCTTTGTTTCACATGCTTTATCATTGATGTCACTGACATGAATGAAAATCACTTGTAAGAGAAATAAAATATGTAGAGGAAGGTATACTTTACTTTTGAAAGATTCTTCTGGAAATTATCAAAGGGATAACGTTGTGAGATATAAGACTGACAAAACTTTGGGTACAAAAAGAGATTTTCATTATTTTGTTTAACAAGGACATCGTAGTGCGATATGACTAAAGAGGGTGGAGGAGGAGGAGAATGAAAGAAGATATTGAAGAGAAGCATTCCTCCAACACAGTACAAGGAGAAGAGGAGGAAGAAGGAGAGGAGGAAGAAGAAGAGGAGGAGGAAGGGGAGGAGGAGGAGGAGGAGGAGGTAGAAATGAAGAGGGATGGAAAAAACAATGAGATTTGAGAAGACGAACAAAAAATCGTCAGAGA
>NW_007437042.1:0-434 GCF_000475195.1 Diaphorina citri
ATCCTTTCAGGCTCTTCCGAAGGTATCTCAGGATTCAGGATTTATCTTATGGTGTCTTCAGGCTGTATATGTATCTAGGCTGCAGGCTTATGAACGATATCCTCAAGATTCATAAATCACTTGAAGAGCCCGTGCGAAGAAAGATGGTTTTGTTCTTGACGTCAGCGCACAGAGATGACTCTAAAAATAGAATAGAATAGAATAGAATAGAATCCTAATGGATTGAGAGTGATAAATGAAAATCGAACACAATATCCTCTCAGAGTGCGCCAAACCTGAAAGTTTGGAGTTCAATATATACAGGGTGGACAAGGTCCCGCAGGTTTAGTATCATTTCAGTCTGGGCGTCAAAAGGGTTTTAAAAGTCAGCTCCCATGGCGTAGTGGTCACTGCACTCGCCTTGCACGCGGGAGACCCGGGTTCGATTCCCGGCG
>NW_007437043.1:0-434 GCF_000475195.1 Diaphorina citri
CTGGAATTCAGCTACTCTAGCGATTACGCTGAGAAATTCACCGTTGAGGTAAATGACATTTTGAGTTACAAGTGTATACTTCGGCTACCACCTCCCGACTGGAATTCAGCTACTCTAGCGATTACGCTGAGAAATTCACCGTTGAGGTAATTGATATTTTGAGTTACAAGTGTATAATTTGGCTACCACCTCCCGACTGGAATTCAGCTACTCTAGCGATTACGCTGAGAAATTCACCGTTGAGGTAAATGACATTTTGAGTTACAAGTGTATAATTCGGCTACCACCTCCCGACTGGAATTCAGCTACTCTAGCGACTACGCTGAGAAATTTACCGTTGAGGTAAATGACATTTTGACCGTTTTTTGGTGGTTTTCAGCTATAGCGACAAAACGGTTAGAGATATTGTAAAAGTTAGGGTAAAAGAACACTCA
>NW_007437044.1:0-434 GCF_000475195.1 Diaphorina citri
AGTGATGAAAATACATCCGGAGAAACTGATGAATGGAATATAATACAAAACCGTATGTCTGCCTCTACTAAGGCATTTTGAGAAACATGTTCCCTTAGAAGATCCAATAGTCCTATGCTCAATTTAGACATCAACAAGTACACCGAGGAGTTGCCAACATTATTGTGGGTATTAGGCCAAAGGAATCCAGGAAGATGCCACCGTCAGACAAAACGACAAACCTGGCTGAGGAGAACAAAACCATCTTTTGTGTTCACAATAATTCACAAATAGATTCCTTTGAGTTGAAGGCAAACAAGATTTCCAGCTAATCCTTTTGTGATAATTTTCGACGAAACTTCGCAAACGTACCTCTTTTCACCCACATTCCCCTTCTCCTCTCTCCTTTTCTCACGATCCTCACCTTCCTTTTCCTCTCCTCTGTTCTTTTCTTT
>NW_007437045.1:0-434 GCF_000475195.1 Diaphorina citri
TGTTCCTGTTTGCTTAAAAAACGGTGTCATGGAAATTCTTCCGTTGGACGGCAGACTACAAGAATGATGCCGGTTTTATTGTAACTTAGCCATAGGACAAGGACTTGAATAAAATTATCAATGTTGACGATATCCATGTACTTTCATATAATGAACTAATGTAATGTGAAGAACGTTAATTTGAGCGCATATCTTATTCAAAACCTGAAAAACTACCGATAAACGAGACTATAATTAGGAGACTAATCAAATTAAACATTGGACCTGAAGTCAGTGCACCCGAATGCATATCAGTGCTCTAAAAATAATCCTTATGCTACTGCACTTGAACATTATAGAGGTAAAAGATAAACATGGTAGGTAATATATCACTGACTTCTATGAAAGACCTCACATTCCTCAAATGTATATTTGGGGGTGGCCTGTCTTCCGAT
>NW_007437046.1:0-434 GCF_000475195.1 Diaphorina citri
GTTAGGGGAGAGAAGGGGTAGATTCGTAGAAGCTTAACCCATCCTTTAGGGCTGTCTAGCCCCTAAACCTACTCCTCACATAGGGCTTTTTGTGTATAAGGCAGAGAAGGGGTAGTTGGGATCAGGTTACAATTTGGGCCTGGGTCTCTATCCTGTAGGGGACTAAGGAAAAGAAGGCCATATTATGGCAAAGGGGAAACTAGGCTGGGGATTTACATAGGGCTAATGAATGTTTGTTAATCAAATCAATGTTGTTTTGTCATTTGTCCGGCAGTCTAAACATTGCATAGTATAGCTTGGATCGTTCTTTATATTTAGATCGTTCATATACCTAGTCGTGTTTTCCTTTCAGAATGTCCCCTCTTCTGAAACTCATTTCCCCTCTTCTGAAACTCATTTCCCCTCTTCTGAAACTCATTTCCCCTCTTCTGAAA
>NW_007437047.1:0-434 GCF_000475195.1 Diaphorina citri
CCGAAACTTCTCAGTTCAAGCTTCAGGAATTAAAGCCGGGGGTGGTAAATCGGAACCTAATTTCTGAGGGAATTTTTCCATTCAGGGATAGTCAAGTCATAGATCACGATTAAGGTTGCCATACACCTCAGCCACTTTGGCCTTTTTGTGTACAGACTTACAGAGACATAGATAGGTACTATTCTATGACAGATCTGGGGCACCGTTGGTCCAGTGGTAACGCGCTTGCTTGCCATGCAGAAGGTCCCGGGTTCGAATCCCACCATCGACAAAAATTTGTACTCGTTTTTCGATTGCAAATATTTCAACGGGTTACCTTCTGGTGTTCTCGTGTTGACCCAGCACCTAAATGGGATAATGGGAAGTATTGTGTCTCTTCTCGCCCATCTGATGAGAGGCATACTACAGGATGGGCATGCTACGACACAGACCAC
>NW_007437048.1:0-434 GCF_000475195.1 Diaphorina citri
AGCCAGCCGTTCTGAGAACGACCCTCATCTTCTTAGGAACTTAGGATATAGTTCGCCCCGGACGAGAATCGAACCCGCAACCGAATCGTATTGGGCCCTTTGAGGCCTTTTTTTTCAGTTAGTTTTAAAGTTCGCTGAATCACTATAGGTAGGCTTGCCAAATATCCAAAATGTCGATTCGGGACGCGAATCCGCGAACATAATTGCCAAATCCGCGAACATAATCGCCGGCCTAGCGCTTACAAGGCAGACGCGCTACCCTTCAAGCTGGCTTTCAGATTTGATAGAGGGAACTTGTAACGACGGAGTTCTTATCGTCCCTAAAGCGAATAGAGAAGAAGGACAGGATAGGAGAAAGCCAGCCGTTCTGAGAACGACCCTCATCTTCTTAGGAACTTAGGATATAGTTCGCCCCGGACGAGAATCGAACCCGC
>NW_007437049.1:0-434 GCF_000475195.1 Diaphorina citri
TATTTTGTCCGAGGTGGGCTGCAAGAGGCGCATCTTGTCCGATTGTCCGGGGTCCTTGCTCTGGGATGCTACTGTCAGAAACTGCTGCTGAGCCCTGAGCAATAAAAGAATAGAATTACAGCTTGGTAGAGAAGAATTTTCTGGGAAACTTTAGGGTTTTTAATAGATTCTGAAGTGACTTAAACAGGAGGGCGTGGGTTCATTCCCAGCCGAGGTATGGAATTTCATCCTCAAAATAATTAGAGAATTTGACCACAGTAATAGTAGTAGCCTACTGCTGGAAGTGAAGTAAAGGGACTTTTCAGTCCTATGCGAGCAGTATAAAAAATACCATTATTATTATCATGAAGACATAAACTTGAAAACTATAACTAGTTCATATAGTCTGGCGAAATAACAGAAGAAGTGTCAGGACTTACTGGAAAGCTTCAGAC
>NW_007437050.1:0-434 GCF_000475195.1 Diaphorina citri
TCTCTCTATTTATCTTTCTCTCTTTTCATCAATTGTCTCATTCCCCAAGAGGTTGACACTTGCCACTCAACAAACAATGGTAGAATTCTATTCTATTCTATTTTAACACATACTCTGTGTTCCAACATATTTCATTCTATATTTCTATTCTTCCCAACACAATAAAGGTAGAGACACACTGCCATCACGTCACGTGAACTCATGGGGAGTCAGAAAGGTGTAGTTCAAAGTTTTCCCATAATATTGTACGTTCAGGACAGCCACACCACCATCACGTTACGTCATGTCACGTGACTGGGTGGGTTACACCTGGGAAATATTGTAGATAAATTGTATCCTAAGCGCCTATCGATAAATCCAGCCCTGGGAAAGGGAAGGACTTCATAAACACCCTATTATTATAAACCTATAGAAATAGGGGGGGGGGGGAATAC
>NW_007437051.1:0-434 GCF_000475195.1 Diaphorina citri
AATTTTATCATTATACTGTTTCTGTTTTTGGGATATGCAAAAGAATGTGCCTTGAAGAAACGCGGTGCCGAGGAACATCCCCCCCCATAACGTTAGCACTTATCCTAATTTGATGTTTTATTCTATCAGGGATCTGACGAAATGTAGAGAGGAAGATAGGATAGGAGAAAGCTAGCTTATCAAGAACAAACGTTATCTACTTGGGATAAAGTTAACACCGTGCGGGAATCGAACCCACGACCTAGCACCAAAAGGCAGGCGCGCAATTCCAAGCTAACTAGGCTGACTAAATGATAGTTAATTTTGATCAACCCCCCTTAAATGCTTTAATAAATACTTATAGTCAAGTTGTTAGCGATTTAATTTGAATCAATTTAGTGCCCATGCAATACTTGTGTCCAATTTATCATCATCAGTTCCGTAGTCCGTTACGC
>NW_007437052.1:0-434 GCF_000475195.1 Diaphorina citri
ATCTAATTCCAATCACAACTGATGCACCAAAAACATCCAGGATACTTTCGACTTAGATTGCTAGATTCTGAATTCGTTATTTCGTTCCCTGCAATTAGTCATTTACTGTCTGAACTTTAGACTCCAATTCCAATTTCTTCTAGACCAAGAACCGTTCCCAATAAAGCTACAAATATTCTGGTCAACAAGTCCGAAACATGCTCAACACATATGTAAAGCAATTTGAACTATTTCTAATTTTGAACCAACTCGAAAACAAATTGATTTCTGACTATTTTTAGATTTTTTTCAGCTTTCTTGCATGAATGAACTGGAAACGGGTTCCTTACGAGTATAATCTACTATTTCAGATATACAATTAAGTACAGGATGGTCAACATCTTCTGCGGCAGATGAAATTGACTAAATCAGTTTTTGGTCCAATGGAAGCCCTT
>NW_007437053.1:0-434 GCF_000475195.1 Diaphorina citri
CTTGTATGAGTGTTCAAACTTCAAAATTCTTTCTAAGGTGCTTATGAAGTAATGCAAAAACGGTTTGGAAGTACAACCCAATAGATGAAATGAGGGTGAAATGTCTAACAAAGTAAATTTAAACTAATAGGGTGATGGGGAGCTATTTTCAGAGTAAATATTAGACATATTGCAGACATGACGGGGTTCGAATCCCACTAATCTAATAGTAAATAAAAGTGGTGTTTATGTAGATAATTACATTGTAGGAAGGTAGTGTACCTACACAATACAACACATAATAATATATACCTAGATATAGTTTAATTCTTTTAGTGTAATTTTCTCATTGTGTATCGAAGGCAATTATGATGTTTAAAAAGCGAAAAATTAAGTTCTGTCTCCCTAAATCATCTGGCGTTGAAATTTGAACAACTAATGACTAGTGACAGAGA
>NW_007437054.1:0-434 GCF_000475195.1 Diaphorina citri
TTTAAAAAAAAAAAAAAAAAAAAAAAAAAAAAAAAAAAAAAAAAAAAAAACGAAGTTCATTGAGCTGGATCGGTTTATGTTATTTTTTATGAAATTGGGGACATAAGATAGGTTTATTATATTCAGTACGTTTAAGTCCAAGTCAAATCAAAATAAAGAACTTCAAAGTCCCAAATCAACTTACTTGCTGACGAGTTCTTCTTCTTTTCGACCAGGGTTCCGTTTCCGCTTCCGTTGGAGGTTGAGATCAGTTGAGTACTTCCACTAGATACGATTTCCTTCATTTTGATCGGGAGAGGTGGGAAAATTAGAACACGAAAAAAATCACGAAAACGATTGACTTTGGAGAGGAACAACTCAAAGGTTCTCGTACTATCACAGAGGAGGATTGATTGATTACTAGTCGTTAGAATCGAGGGGCTTCCTCGTTTTAT
>NW_007437055.1:0-434 GCF_000475195.1 Diaphorina citri
AATGGAGTTAGTCAAGGGACAAACATAGGGCCGACACTGTACAACACTTACACAAACGACATAGTAAACGCAATAACAGAAGGGGAAATAGTAATGTACGCAGACGACACAAGCATAACAATATCAGCAAAAACCCAAAGTGAACTGAAAGAAAAGGCCGAAAAAACAATTAAAGAATACATGGACTGGTGTAACCTAAACAAAATGATACCAAATCTCAGCAAAACAAACTATATAATATATACCATAAGAAAAGAAAACATAGAAGATATCAACATAACACACAACCAAACGATAGAAAGAAAATACACTGTAAAATACCTAGGCATAGAAATAGATCACAAATTAAACTGGAATGAACAAATTGAAAAAATATGCAAAAAACTCAACCAACTATGCTACATAATAAACTATCTGAAGAAAACATTTAACCA
>NW_007437056.1:0-434 GCF_000475195.1 Diaphorina citri
TCGTAGCGTGTGAACGCAGGCTTGAAGTTTACACAAACCAAAGAAACTATATCCAGGTTCTTCTCATAGTTTTGTGCATACCGAACAAACCGGCATGCGCAAGCCAGTTTGTGCAAATGGCTTGTAAACTCACCTTTAGACATTTATAATGTTCAAAACACGTAATATTTTGCACAACCAGTACCAGTATTCAGCCAAATTGTGCTCTCTCCACATAACCAAAATGGTTTTCTATCCAGATACAAGGAGAGTAGAATCGCGATTAAATACAGGATAAGATTGGGGTTATCCAGTTTTACAATCTTTTTTTTTTTTTAAGGGCTTTAACATCCAGCCAATGACATGGTCATTCACCCTGAATCTTTAGATATACGATTAGCTTGCAGATATATTATGATGGTAGGTACTTATTTGGGTACCTTCTTTCCAAGCAG
>NW_007437057.1:0-434 GCF_000475195.1 Diaphorina citri
CTCGGGAACGGTATAAGCTAGAGACTTGAAATTTGGTATGTAGTTCACAAATGTGACAAGGATGCAACACAAAACGTTGGGTTGAGATGGTTGCTGCGCTTGGCGCAGCACCGCTTTTGGACATATTTCGACCGTTTTTTGGCGGTTTTCAGCTATAGCGACAAAACGGTTAGAGATATTGTAAAAGACGAGGGCTTATATTGATACGTTTGACACAACAAGGTAATTATTGATTGGTCCTATTGTGTTGTTTTTTATTAATAATTTTTTTCAATTTTTCTACGAATATTTTGGAAGTAATATTTCTACATGAATATTTTTTCAAAGTAATAAATAAGACATGTAGGTATTTTATTTTTTTTTATTTTTATACATATCGTACAGTGTGTTCAGCTGTTCAGGTTTCACAAGTTGTGTCAGTGTACCTACATAAT
>NW_007437058.1:0-434 GCF_000475195.1 Diaphorina citri
AGAAAAGATGAAAGAATGATTAATTTAAGAACAAACTAAGTACAACATACTCCTACTTACGGTGTAGTGGTAATGGTGAAATAGTTAACGCCGTTAACGGATCACGTCATGAAGATATTGATGACACTTTCGAAACTTTCCGATATTACCTATGTAAAATAAAACACTTGAATAAATTGAAATGTTTTATTCAAGAAACAAGAAAATTCAGTTTTAAAGAAGGAAAACAGATTTAAAGTTCTTGATTTTCTCATAAGCAAGTAATGGATAATGGAAGAGGAAAGGGTTTTAGAAAAACTCGTTTATATGTGTGAATAATATGGAGACATCAACTTTTTTTCTTCTCTTTTACACATTACAAAAGATTTGCAATAATATGATGCATCAGGAAAGCCATTTTGAATATAGGTACCTTTTTTCTCCTGCCCGAATAG
>NW_007437059.1:0-434 GCF_000475195.1 Diaphorina citri
CAAAACGACATCGTCTGCAAACATCATGCACCAAGGTGCCGGTCTTCTTATATTTTCTGTTAAGACATCCATTATCAAATCGAATAGATATGGACTTAGGGCAGATCCTTGGTGCAGTCCTACTTGCACAGGAATACGTTCTGTGAGGCCCACACTGCTTCCTATCTTAGTTGTCGCTCTCTCGTACAACATGTCTCTCACTATCCTCACATACTTCTCAGGTGTTCCCTTCTCTCTCAAACATCTCCAAATCTCTTCATGTGGCACTCGATCGTAGAATACACTGCTTCCTATCTTAGTTGTCGCTCTCTCGTACATGTCTCTCACTATGCTCACATACTTCTCAGGTGTTCCCTTCTCTCTCAAACATCTCCATATCTCTTCATGTGGCACTCGATCGTAAGCTTTTTCTAGGTCTATAAATACCATGGTTA
>NW_007437060.1:0-434 GCF_000475195.1 Diaphorina citri
GAAGATAAACTAAAGGCTACAATGGACGAGATCACACAAGGCCTCAGCAATCTTCCTGTCAACAATCTAGGCAATATCATGAGAGGTAGGTAGAGTTCAAAATTTTAGTCCTCGTTCTGTAGTACGTGGGTAATTGTAAACAGGTGATGTACTTAAAACAGCTAGTAACTTTAAAGTGAAGTTCTGTAAAATAAACAAATATATATATACTTTTTTGGTTCTCTTTTTCATGTTGATCCACAGAACTTAAATATAAAGACTGCTGAAACCCTCCAAGAGAGAATATACCCTGTTTTTCTATGGGTCAACTTGATAAGGAGAACCAAAAGGCAGATATATTGTGCAGAACTTCTTTAAAGTTCAGAACTGTTCAGAATATATCTGCCTTTTGGTTCTCCTTATCAAGGGTATATTCTATTGTGTCTACGTTACAG
>NW_007437061.1:0-434 GCF_000475195.1 Diaphorina citri
TCGTTGACACCGGGGAGTATCGAACCCGCAACTTCTCAACTGTAAATCAGAGAGTGCTAAAAGTAGCACCATTCGATTTCGCGTGAAAAATTACATGGGATCAACTATTCACTTGCTTATTTGGTAACCGTTCACAAATAAAAGGGAAATTTGTTGACACAGGGGAGTATCGAACCCGCAACTTCTCAACTGTAAGTCAGAGAGTGCTAAAAGTAACACCGGCGTGAAAAATCACATTGATTAGAATATTCACACCCAAATGACCAAATGTTTTCGATGTCTCTTAGCGTTTACGAAATAAAGGTTAAGCAACAATGACTTTGGTAAATATCAGGACGGGTGACTATCCGATTTTTACCAAATAGATCAGTTGCGCTTACTTGGGTGATGTTTCAAAGTCATAGAGCAGGAAAAATGAGGACCAACGGAATTTT
>NW_007437062.1:0-434 GCF_000475195.1 Diaphorina citri
AAACTGTTCCCTGGGGGGGGGGGGACATAATGGGATTATTGTAGGTGGAATCGGGAAAGTTTTGATACAATTTAGAATAAAAAAAGCTTTTAATTGAGGGAAAAAAAAAACAGGTAAGCATCAGGGACCTTTGCAGACTTTTTATAATGAAAGAAAATTGGAAGAAAAAAAATCTGAACATTTGGGCCTTTGTCAAAATGAATTCATTCACTCCATTACCTAAAGTCATTATAAGATCAAAAGGAAAAAAAAGTCCGAATTTATAGACCTTTGTTCTCATATCCAGAGTAAAGTATCTTGCTTCTTCTGGGTTCCTTCATCCTTTTCCTCAGGCTGATTCGTAAATACAATGACACCAGGCACCCCATATTACCAAAATTAACGACAGTTTGACAGTCTACATAAAGACAAACATAAAAAACAAATAGAGTCCA
>NW_007437063.1:0-434 GCF_000475195.1 Diaphorina citri
TTTTTCACTCTTAGCTTGAATCTATTGTAAAAATTTGTAGGTCAATATCAACATTATCATCTTTTATTCAAAGAGGTTTGATACAGGAAACTGTTACTACTGAGGTAATATCGAAGAGTAGGACAGAATAGGAGAAAGCCAGCCGTTCCGAGAGCGAACGTTATCCGTTCAGGATAAAATCTGCCCCGGGGCGGGAATCGAACCCGCGGCCTAGCGCTTACAAGGCAGACGCACTACCAACTAAGAACTAAGCTAACTAGGCTGGTAGGTCCTTTTTAGTTTTTCTATTAAATACGTACATTCAAAGCTAACTAGGGTGGCTACATAAAAATTTACCCTCGATATAGTTCTAGTAAAAACGCACAATACAAATTTAACTTTAAAATAACACAATGTTGAGTTTTATTTTATTTTATTTATTTAATTTTTTTTTT
>NW_007437064.1:0-433 GCF_000475195.1 Diaphorina citri
TGCCTACTACCTAGTGTTGGATCTTCAAGAAGTATCTCACAGATAAAAAAGTCCTCTATGGAATGGGCCTAACAATCTGGCATAGATGGTCGAAGGAAAGGCGTTTTCTTTCTGATGACTGCTCGTTTAATTTCATCCCCTCAAAAAATACACCGTGCCAAACTTCATGACTTGGATGGGATTCGAACCACCAACCTCCATATCCGAAGTCCACCATCCACTACTCCGGTTGTAGAAGAATTTGACAAGACCATCATCTGTATACCTCAATTTAGATGAAATAATAAGACGAAATCCTAAATTACATAACAGACTTCTCACAATTACCTGCTGAAAAGTTAAGATCGACCCAGCCCAGGAAACTATTAGGAGGCGGACACTGCCTCATAAGGTATAATCTACCTGAATAATTGCTGATAGGTTCTCAATAACT
>NW_007437065.1:0-433 GCF_000475195.1 Diaphorina citri
CTCCACTGCACACCAATATTCGGAATGGATCGAAATGTCGAAACAGCCTCAACCTGAAATAAAGAAGAACAAAACTCACAATAAAAAAATATCCAAAGTTCAAAATTGACCAATCAGATTTCTTTACAAATTCAGATGGTGCGTGGATAGTGGATACAATAAGAGAACTCCGAAAATTAAGACCTAATAGCACCAAGAAGTTGATTGTGGTGCTGACCACAATCTTTGTTGCCATGACTTTAAGAGCGGGGTTTAGCAAAGCAAGATTGAGATGAAACGAGGATTTGCCTATACTTAATAGCCAGGTCAACCTCGGATTGAGCTCCATCCTGAGATAATCCATGGCTAGAGACCATCACCCAGGTGTATGGCAGATACAAAAAGATCTCCTCTCTTGAATCTGCCATCACCATTCGGCGAAAGCTAAAGCCGC
>NW_007437066.1:0-433 GCF_000475195.1 Diaphorina citri
CTTCCTTTTCTCAGATAGACTGAGAATTGCGAGAGATATTTGGCAGAATTACTAATTTTATGATGTCCGAAAATCCTATAATTTTTTTTTCCTTGTAATAAACTTAAATAAACAAATTGAGTTCCAGTAAGAGAGATTTTTCCTAAATTTGGCTCAAAAGCCCATAGGTAACCAACACTAGGTACAAACCAGTGGTAGATATACATATATGTGATGAAGTTTGAATCTTAATATAAAAATCTGGTGTGAACATCACACGACTTTCCTTATCCTACTAAATGGTGCTTATTTGGGTGTTCTGTTGTAACATTTACAATATCTCTAACCGTTTTGTCGATATAGCTGATAACCGCCAAAAAGCGGTCGAAAACCGCCAAAAAGCGGTAAAATTCCGCCAAGCGTTGCACCGGTCTTAACCAAAAGTTTCGTGTTG
>NW_007437067.1:0-433 GCF_000475195.1 Diaphorina citri
TATAGAACGTGCTGTAGTTGTACTCATTCCATCGGAACGCCAGCCTTGTGTAAAGGTACATCACGGTAAACTCCCCTGAAAAATAGGTAATAAAGTAAATAAATGAATAAAATGTATTTTAGGTCAAAAAATGTTGAGGAAACTTTCATCCTGGGATTCCAACCTAGTTGGTTTTGTTCAAGACCAATGTCCTCAGGTTTTGCAGTAGTATTCTATAAAAGACGAGGTCGAAGGCCTTGCTGAAGTCAAACAGGATCAGGATGTTCGCCATTGTTTTAATTTACATAAGTCGACAATTTATGAGCCAAAGCTCTGCACTACTGAAGGTCATACCTATTTACGAATAAAATACTGGTTCTCCAGTAGCACTGAAGAATCAATTCCAAACAAACTTCTGACTGGCCAAACATTGTTTCAGTCTGACTTAAGATGA
>NW_007437068.1:0-433 GCF_000475195.1 Diaphorina citri
TACACTTTGCAATCAATGCTTCTATTGTATTGTAGAGAGGTTTTCTCAATGGGAAATATTTTCATGCTTGCGAAGACTCTTGTATGAAAATCCTAGAGATGAGAGTTACCATACAGGGTGTTTATTTTATACCGTGTGTCCCGGTATCTTTCAAATATTTTTTTGCTGCATAAACTTCTAAGAGATTTTTTTTGTAAGGTTTCTTATTTCTCAAGTAAAACTGTTGATTCAGTAGAAAAATATAAGTAAGTACTGCAATAGGAAAAATTGGAAAACATTTTCATGGTTCTAAAGACTTTTGTACCTGTAGACTTTTTTTTCCAAGGAAAACAATTGATTGGGTAATAAGGGAAACCGTGGGGGCACGGTTAGTCCAGTGGTAACGCGCTTGCTTGCCATGCAGAAGGTCCCGGGTTCGAATCCCACCATCGAC
>NW_007437069.1:0-433 GCF_000475195.1 Diaphorina citri
TTCTTCTGTTTTCCTGTTTCTCTCCCTCTGCCTGTCTCTCTTCGATTTCGCTCTCAGTGAATTCTGTTCTGGTTTGTTTAAATTCAACATTCAACCCGTTAAATTCGATTAGGGAGAGAGAAATCAGAGAGCGAAAAAAAAACATGTTCTAGGAACGAAGAACGTGAGGGAGGAGAAAGAGAAACATAAAAAAATAAAAGCTAGGAGTAGGAGGAGAAAAAGGAGGATATAAAAGAAGAAGAGGAAGATAGGGGGAGGAGAAAAAGAAGACAAGGGTGTAAAAAGGGATAAGTAGATTTCTGTACAGTAGGTATATACCCTATGTTATGACTCATGACACAAAAAAAAAACATTATTTTTAGTCCGTCCTTCCTTTATTATTACAATAGTAATGAAAAGGTATAAGGGACGGACTATTGTATTCGCTTCGGTG
>NW_007437070.1:0-433 GCF_000475195.1 Diaphorina citri
TAAGTTCAAATTTCAACCGAACCGAAAACCAGTCTCACTTTACCGGGGCCGGATTTGGAAACTCACATATCACCGCAAATGAGAAACATCAAATTGCTCTCTGTGTTTTTGCATGAAATTTTGATTACAGAGGAATCAGTGGGTTTGGATCCTATCTTGTGTTTATGACCCTCCATAATACAAGTGTATCTTTAATGATAATGACTGTGTTCTACACAGTTTACGTTTTTAAACCATGTTTCAGAATGGTTCTAGGTGATTTTAACTCTCTGAACTGAATTAGAATATGCAATGTACTCTCTCGCCGTATGTTAGACTCAAGCATGAGACTCGAAATTTGCAATTTGCTATGATTTTTTAATCGACTTTCTCTCTATTAATGGATTATCCTAATAGAGAGATCATATTTTGAAAAATGGGCACAAGAAATACC
>NW_007437071.1:0-433 GCF_000475195.1 Diaphorina citri
ATATTTACGGTTCCATTTACAAGGTTGGGTCGAGTATAGGGGAATTGTCCACGGAATGTATGCATTGTTTGTGCACCAGCATGGGTGTTCAGTGCTCCACTAGGTGTTGATTTTGATGGTTTTCAAGGAGTCCATTTTTTCAGGGGAGCCTTCGATCATTTAGGATTCTAGAATCAGGGATTTGTCTATCATTTGTAGGTGGTATTCTTCTTTGGAAGCGATTATCTTGTCCATACTTCGTCTTTCTTATTTTGGAAGGGAATGTGCGGTCCATATTTCTCGTGAGAACGCGATTCCAAGATATAGAGACGACAACAGAAGGGTTACACAATACTTTTGTATGAGCGCCGAGAAGTTCAGTAGGTATGCAATGTGCAATAATCACGGAATGTATTTCGCGACACTGGTGTTACAGGAGTAAGTTATTAATTGC
>NW_007437072.1:0-433 GCF_000475195.1 Diaphorina citri
ACGAAAATCTACTGTTAGCATTATGGGTCACTGTAAAGGTGTGTCCACATATTGTCGACCGGCCGTCCATCAACCATCGATCGATATCGAACCACATCGATTCACAATAAATTCAGATCGATCGATATCGAACCACATCGATTCACAATAAATTCACATCGATCGACGAATAAGTAAACCACATCGGTTTTGAAGAGAGAAACTTTACGTTTTTTGTCATCATCAAATGAACTTGTGCGAACAGTGTTGGTGAGCTTAAAAAGCATCAATAAACGTACAGGATAATAAGCAGGCAAAGGACAAACACTATCTTACTAAGGGTGTAAAGTGCAAAACAAAATCAACCAGACTAAACGTTGAATGTTTACAATCTCTTCAACTGGCACAGAACGCATGTGTTAGGTATGTTTGTAACCTTCGAAAATTTGACCGA
>NW_007437073.1:0-433 GCF_000475195.1 Diaphorina citri
CAAGTAATGGCCATCAATAAAGTAATAAAAAAGATAAAAACAAATTCATCAATACTGTTTTTAGATCGCTGTCGGGGGAAAAAAGATCGTCTCTATCTTACATAGATAGTTCGATACTGATTTTAGAATTTTAGATAGACGAAATTGTAAACATAGTGTCAAAAGTTGTAAAAGATGGGAATAAAAAGAGTCTCAAGTACACAATACAGAAGTCGGTACTTGAATCCCCAAATTCCAATACACTGAACAAAAGTCGGTACTTGAATCCCCAAATCCCAACACCCTGAACAAAAGTCGGTACTTGAATCCGTAATACATAGAAAGCTCATACTTCAAACAAAGGAAACAAGTATATAAACAGCAAGAAAGAGACACAAGGCAAAACAGCAACAACAAAGGCACAAAGCAAATCATTAACATGAGCCTCTCGTTC
>NW_007437074.1:0-433 GCF_000475195.1 Diaphorina citri
AGTGGGGGGAGTCCGATCAACTATTTTGCCTGCACTGGGGAGCTCCTCGATGGAGGGCTCTTCAGACTGTGTTTAGCCGGCACCAAGACAATCAATCAAGGTAAGCTCTTGAGATATTTATTTCCTGTTTTACCGAAGGGTCTTAGGTTGGGTTTACGAATATTAATTTAATAACAGTTTGTTCTTTGTATCATACAATATTAACCCTTCCAATAAAACATTTGATATAGAACTCTTATTCCTCAATTCTGTCTTGTTTATTTCATTTGTTCTTTCTTATTCCTCTCGCCGCGGGCAAATCAGCCCGTGACAAACGCACGTTACTGAAAACCTTCTCAGTTATACAGTGACGTTAAATTTCTAAACTCTTACCTTAAGCATTCCTTCCATGTCCAAACTGAGCAGCGCTTCCTTGCCTATCCCGAGTAGAGCC
>NW_007437075.1:0-433 GCF_000475195.1 Diaphorina citri
AGGGAAGGAAGGAGAAGAGAAAGATAGGAGAAAGCGTCCCCGTGTGGAAGAGAAGGAGGTGATAAATAGACCTGGATACAAAGACGCCCAGGCTGCTAGAGTGTATACGGATTTGGAGAATGGTAAGAACAGAATATACCTTGTTTATCCTGCTCGAATGAGACTAAAAAGTCCCTTCACCCCAACAGTCTAAACAAGGTCTCGTGTATTTTATGGGTTTAACAACATATTACAATACACAATGTTTACAAAAGACCTTGTTTAATTATAAAAAAAGTACATAGCTTTTCTCTTTTCCTTTCATTTTGCTCTCTCTCTCTCCCTCTCCCTCCCTCCCTCCCTCTTTTCTTTCTCTCACTGTCTCTTTAATTTCTCTTTCTCTCCTCACAAACCTTCATTTACTTACTTTCCTTCGTTACTAAGTGCGTTTTTT
>NW_007437076.1:0-433 GCF_000475195.1 Diaphorina citri
GACATACATAATTACACATGGTAGGTACATACTTACACATACCTAGGTGTGTATTTCTGATACGCATGTTCATTGTAACATACATATTACATACGTTCGGAATTTGTGGCCACTAATAAATATCCTCTTGTAATCGTATAGGAATTATTATAGGATAGCCAGTGGCCAGTAATATCATGGATATACTCAATAACCATTTAGCTATGTTGCTCCTGGTAGTCCCACTGTCTCAAGCGATGTCGCTCAGTATACAGAAATTAGAGCAAATTACACACATACAGTATCTTTACATGAGTTGATCGGAAACATGTAGTATGTTATAATATGATAATGATGTGGAAGTGTCATTGTACACCTTGCCAATGTGACAATTCTTGTTCAGGGTGCTATTGGCGCCTTTTTCTAAAAAAAAAAAAAAAAAAAAAAAAAAAAA
>NW_007437077.1:0-433 GCF_000475195.1 Diaphorina citri
AAAAACAGGGAATTAACACTGGGGTAAACCACACCATTTCACCCCCCGAGTAATCTTTCATTTTCTTATCCTCTCTTGTTCTTTTCTTTCTTTAATGACCTTCCTCCTTTATTCAATCCTTGTTTACAGCCTGCTTTTAACAGTACCACGGCTTAAGTGTTTGCCCGTTTCAAGAGGTTTTGTAGCCACACTTGACGCGGTTTTCCGCCTGGAAAAGATCTTTCTCTTGTTCTTTTCTTTCTTTAATGACCTTCCTCCTTTATTCAATCCTTGTTTACAGCCTGCGTTTAACAGTACCACGGCTTAAGTGTTTGCCCGTTTCAAGAGGTTTTGTAGCCACACTTGACGCGGTTTTCCGCCTGGAAAAGATCTTTGTCCGCAAAGCTGCTCTATTCTCTCTTTGAAATATTTCGACCGGAGAAATTCAACTAAC
>NW_007437078.1:0-433 GCF_000475195.1 Diaphorina citri
TAAGCACTACATATTATTATTATTTATTATTATTATTAGGTAGAGAATAGAATAGAGTAGAATTACTTTATCAATCTCCATGGCCCAGTAGGTACCAAACCTACGTACTTTCCGAGAGACAGACATGATACCTGTACCCGTGACTTAGTGGTTATTACATTAGGCTTTTTCACCGGAGGTCTCGGGTTCCTAATTTTCTAACAGAGGCGACGTTTTTTTGGTCCCTGAACAGCGCTTTTGCATTACCAACTTCAAAGCACTTTCTTTTGCACACATGTCTATCCGGGAACGGAAGTTTGCTCTGAAAATTTCCGCCTAGGCCGGTATTACAACCCAGCACCTCCAGGTTGAGAATCATAATAATAATAATAGTGCTTATTTATACTGCTCGCATAGGACTGAAAAGTCCCTTTACTCCAGCAGTAGGCTACTA
>NW_007437079.1:0-433 GCF_000475195.1 Diaphorina citri
GTACGGATGTGGGGACGATGTTTTTCAAAGCATCTTCTTCTCCAAGTTTTCTGCGGATATGGAATATGGATAGATGGAAGTTTTCAACTTTTTCCAGAAGACACATATTCATATTCTCGAGTTTGCTGTGAGTACATGTCGGCGCTTTGGAAAAAATAACGCCTATCGACCATACTTTCCTTTTGTTTTTGAGATCTTAAAGTTGTATTCACACATGGTCGCCGGCCGTAGACCGACTCGATCGAGGTGAATCTATGTTGTCGAGGCAGTGTACCATTTCAGTCGAGGTCGATCAACGGCCGTCGACTATGTGTGGACTGTGAACACAGCTTTACAGTTCAAAATCAGTTTGGCAAAATTCCTAGAGATCTCTCTCATTTTTGTGTTGACAACACATCACATTCATGTAGCACCTATCTTTTATTTAGGCGAA
>NW_007437080.1:0-433 GCF_000475195.1 Diaphorina citri
TATACCTAAAAAAAAAAAAAAAATTCTATTACTAAGGGTGCCCGCAGAACGAGGCATTCAAGATGAAGCATATTCAGGCGGAACATCCGGAAACAATTCATGTGAAAATCCAGAAAGAAGCGCACGCAGAACGAGGTTGAATTTCCCAGAAAGATTTCCAGGCTGATCACTGAAACCCATTGAATTTGCCTTAAAAGCAAAATATTTTGTTCTTGAAAAATTTTCCTCAAACATTGTTGCTGAAATTTATCTCGAATCATCGGAATGCTTCGTTCTGCGCGGTCTCATAGAAATGTGTTTTTTTTATCTTACGGCTTCATCTTTGTGCTTCGTCTTGGATTCCTCGTTCTGTGGTCACCCTAATACTTACTCGGGGCCTTCCGGAAATCATAAGGGGCACCCCGCATGGAAAGGTCTCGTTGATAGCCGAGAC
>NW_007437081.1:0-433 GCF_000475195.1 Diaphorina citri
GTCTATCCAGTAGAGTATTTTGATGAGTGAAAAAAGATGAGAGTATGGTTTAAATTTTAAATGAGAACTTGAAATTTGGTATATGTAAATGTAGGAAAATACAATAAGATAAAACTCTAAGAAGTAAACTGAAATTTGACGTACCTATCCGTGTTCAATGATCTGAGCAGACAGGGCAAATAATGTGCAACTTCAGGATTACTATATCGGACTGAGACAGGTAGAAAAAAAAGCTAGATACCTAGCAGTTATAAAAAAGCGCCTTAAGTTAAAAGTAGGCGTTAAAATTTTTTACTTAATTAAGTAGGTGTTAAAAGTGCCTCTGTTTGAAATGTTGTTAAACTCCAGTGTCAAGATTTTTTCCCCCATTTTAAATTTTGGTCCATCGTTTTTCGGGGTGCCGGCCGTAGGTAGGTACCTGTTGTTGATCAAA
>NW_007437082.1:0-433 GCF_000475195.1 Diaphorina citri
TTACCGAGATACCTCTTGTATACAACGGAATAATTGGTTCTGTGTTTCCTGGATTGTTTGGTAAGTGAAATGAGTAAAAAAAAGATCTACGAAAGAGCTACGTTCAAACCGGATCCTCAGGTCTCATGTCCAAATATCAATAACACTCGACGTTGCTTTAACTTTGTAGTTTCGTTTAGTTTTGGACTTTGGTGCCTAAAACGTAAGCGGAATAAACTTGAAATCTTGAATGAAGCAATTTCAAAATTGATTAATTAAACCATTTTTGTATGAATGCCTGGAAACTGTTTTGATTATGCAATGTGCGTCACAAAGTAGGAATAAATCGAGTTAGCGCACCCTACCTTCATGGGACTATTTTTTTTGTATGAACGCCTGAAAACTATTTTATTATGCAATGTGCTAAACCAAATGTAAAAATGTAGATAGTGGA
>NW_007437083.1:0-433 GCF_000475195.1 Diaphorina citri
GTAAGTACATATATACTCATTAAGCTAATGAATATACCCAAGTACTTACCTATCCTGAAGACAAATCTAGGTTAGGGTTATCAAGATACAGACTAGGTATGAACCTACTAATTACCTAAAAAGTACAAAAAATAGGTACTTAGTTCTAAATGGTACCTATATGAAATATGTACTTTACTTTTAGGAAAATATCAAATTGTCATGAATTATTTGTGGTAAAGCAGAGCCTTTACACAACTTTTGTGGATATCATACTTGTCGCAGCATAACTAAGTACCTCCATAGCAGCCAATTTCCCATACATGTACCAATATTTTTTTTTTACATTGGTAATGCAGCCACTGGTTGCTACTTGATTAAAGTAGCTAGGTACCTACTTCATAAAATTGTCCTAACAAGGATGAGTAGCTACACTCCAAACTTCAAGCACAGA
>NW_007437084.1:0-433 GCF_000475195.1 Diaphorina citri
TTCGAGGGTAGAGCGCCAGTCTTGTACGCGCTAGGTTGCGGGTTCAATTCCCATGTGGGGCTTTATTCTAAACAGATACTTACGATTCGTTCTCCGAACGTTTAGTAAACTCCTGTCCTTCTCTCTTCGATTTTTAGACTATAAGATGGCTCAGTAGTGAAAAAAAAGTACGGAAACAATTAATATAAATAAATAGGTACAGAATTTACATAACTTCACCAACCTCAGTGGTGTAGTGGTTAGCGCCGTGGACTTCGGATCTGGAGGTTGGTGGTTCGAGTCCTAGTCAAGTCATAAAAAAATTTAGCGTAGTGCATTAAGCAGGGAACGACATTTGTGACAAGCATTTATGCTCAACACAATTAAAATTCCTTTTTACTTTCCTTATCCTATAGGAAGGAAAGTAATGTAATCGGGTCAAATTTTCGATGGT
>NW_007437085.1:0-433 GCF_000475195.1 Diaphorina citri
TTGCCAATGTCGGTACTGGCTTCCAAGGCAGGACAGGAGCTTATATGAACTGAGTTCATAGGACTATTTAAGGAACATAAGCCCGCCTAGTTACCTTGGTTGGTAGCGCGTCCGCCTTGTAAGCACTAGGCCGCGGGTTCGTTATCCGCCCAGAATAAGTTCCCTCTATCAAACGGCTGGCCTTCTCCTATCCTGTCTTCATTCTCTCTTCCTGTCAAACCTCTTAAAAAAAGTTTCAATTGACTTGGTCTCGAACCCTTTCAAACTAAAAAAAAACATATTGTGGGCTTGGGCCATTAAAGATAAATTTGGACTGTTCCACCTCTTACCTCGTTGTATCTTATCAAACTCGGCTCCGAAAATGTGATCCTCGGAAAGTTGACTAAATGGTGCCGTATCCTCGAACGGGTTCCAACTATTGACCTCTGCAGAG
>NW_007437086.1:0-433 GCF_000475195.1 Diaphorina citri
TTAGTTTTATTTATAAATATATTTATTTACATGTTTTTTTTTTTTATTTAAATGCTCTCCACTTGTACAAAAAAATGACCCACATTCATCATTAGCGCAAAGTTGACGCAAAATAATATTGACGCACCGCGGTTTTAGATGTTGATGCGCTTTTTTTTGAAAGCACGAAATATTTTGACATTTGAGGTCGTGATATTTCAGGGTGGAAGCGTAGGAGGGGGAGGGGGAGAGTGGGTAACAACGTGGTATTTCATCAAACAGTGAACAACAGTAAGTGGCTTACCACACTCGTATACACAATGGGTGAATACAGGGTGGTAGGTACAAATCACGTATTTTTATTACCTCCCTGACAAAAAAGTTATGACTGATGTTCATAAAAAAAAAAAAAAAAAAAAAAAAAAAAAAAAAAAAAAAAACAAAAAAAAAAAAA
>NW_007437087.1:0-433 GCF_000475195.1 Diaphorina citri
AGTATGGAAAAGTATCTTACAAATGTAATAGCCAATGGAAAAGCAGAATTTTGAATTTGGACGAATTAGATCGAAATAATATATGGAATTGTAAATACTTTATTCCATACTTTGGTGATTTAGGGCACAGGTGGTGTAGACTGTAGAGAATAGAAAATAGTGGCGACTACATAGCTTGTCCCCGGATGGAGGGTGAAATCCTCGGCACTGAAAACTTTAACAATTTTATAGTCACCCTAAAAAGAAGAGCACAGTTGGTCGAAAGCTTTATGACCACCTCTGTGGCTGAGTGGTCAAGAGCACTGACTCTTGGGGCGGAAAATTTCTGACCTATAACTTTTCCGTTCTTGTACTTACATGGATGTAAAAGATTGTGCTTTAATGTAATGCGAAAGCGGTTCCAAGGTACATTTTTTTTTTTTTTTTTTTTTTT
>NW_007437088.1:0-433 GCF_000475195.1 Diaphorina citri
AAAGTAGGTTAAAAAGGTCGAAACTGGATACAACTGACCCAATCTACAGGCAGACTGACGACTGACGGGAGTCGAAAAAAAAGAAACTCAAACCTAATCTAAATCTTGCTAATGTCAATTTTCTTTTATTTCCCTTCTCTCCCTTCCTACCCTCTCTCTCTCTCTCTCTCTTGGCTTCATTTTTTGTCCCTCACTTTTTTAAAAGCATCATGTTTGTGATGATTGTTATTATAGAAGGAAAAAAAGTAGAACAAAACAAACAAGAAAATGGAGAAGAGGGAGGGAGGGAGAGAGAGGGAGAGAGGGAGAGAGAGAGAGAGAGAGAGAGAGATTCACTGAAACACTGAAAGCATGAGAGATGGAAACGAGTAAAAAAGAGAGACAGAGAAAAAAGGGGATTAGAATCAGAGAAAAGAGGAAAAGAAAGAACGAG
>NW_007437089.1:0-433 GCF_000475195.1 Diaphorina citri
GGCGGGAATCGAACCCGCGGCCTAGCGCTTACAAGGCAGACGCACTACCAACTAAGCTAACTAGGCTGGCAAAATTTCTTTTCTTGATCTAGAAAAGAATTTGTCTGCTTCATATTATGATAACCATTGAACTTTTTGTTTGATTTCAGGAGGGGAATGGCTGATGATGGTGCTCATAAGGTAAGATTACTTAAAAGTCTATGAAACCTATGTTTACAACAAAACAGAAAGTAGGAAAGCTCTCCTGCTAAATTATTAAATAGAGGGGGGTTGAACCCCCATGTCAAAACTTCCCAACATGGTAGGTACCTAGTTAAAATATTGAAATAAAATCACCAACCCATGGCGAGTAAACCCAACTCTATTGCAAGTTTCATGTAATGAGAATCCTTAGAAACCACTGGATTACGTAACACACAATATAATATGTACA
>NW_007437090.1:0-433 GCF_000475195.1 Diaphorina citri
GGCTATGAATTCGGCACATATTTTCAACAATACCTACCTAATTAGGTCTCATGGACAAGAACAAGAAACTGTGAAACTAAAATATGCATCTATATATACCTATCTGCAACTTGAACTATAGGAACCTACATAAAATGAAAAGATGGAAGCGTGAAATTGAAACAGAATAATACTAGAAATTTTAGGAACTTGTGAAATGAAAAGATGGAGCTGTGAAATGGAATACACACTTTTAGAAACATACATAGGTTGCTATGGGAAATGAAGGAAAGAACCTGTGAAATACAATACATACCTACCTACACTAATAGAAATACATATAGGAACCTGCGAAATGAAGAGGTGAAACCAGGGGAATGAAATACTACACTACCTAATAGAAACAGAGGAACCTGTGAAATGAAGAGGTGGAACCAGGGAATGGAAATAAAAT
>NW_007437091.1:0-433 GCF_000475195.1 Diaphorina citri
TGAGGGACAATTTTATTTCCAAGATTTTTTTAGATAGGTACCTACCTACGCTACGTGCAAAATAAGAAGGAATACGTCATTAATAAAAAAATCTGTAGTACGTACATACGTATACAAACCATGGGCTAAAAACCTCTTTTTTGACATCAGGGGATCCCAAAACGGATATTTCTAACCATTTCCCGATTTTGAAAATTTGGACCGATTGCAATATTTTCATTACTAGTATAGCCTGCTATACTGTAGTAATAGAAATTAGAAAGTAATTATGGTTATTTACTAAAGTTACCAGGCAGTCATTCAGTAGATCTCGGTGCTGATTTGTAAGTTTAAGTTATGACCACGGCTAACTTGGTAGTTCGAGCCCGAAATATTCGAGTCTCAATTATCTTCTCTTTATTTTGAGAACATCAAAACTGAACCGGTACAGAAA
>NW_007437092.1:0-433 GCF_000475195.1 Diaphorina citri
TTGTGGATTCTTCAAAGAGAGTTTGCTCTTGTTCCACTGAATAACGGATTTTGTCGAGCGTCTGTTTCTATTTATTTAGCCAGTAACTCGATATATAAAATTTAATACATAATAATAAAAATAAAAAAAACAAGAATATGAAAATGATTAAAAAATAGTATTTATAAAATAAATTTTGGTAGCATTTTAACATTTCGAGAACTAAAAAGGTAACCAACACGGATTTCAACTTGGATTTTACTGTGTGGAACAGTTTCCTACATTCTGTCTAGTCCCTCTCATAACATATTGTGATTCACACTGTACAGTGTTGTACATCAGTTTGTATGACACCCTGAATACTCGTATGTGGGTTTCTAATGTTGTCATTTTTTATACAACATGATAAAAAAAAAAAAAAAAAAAAAAAAAAATATTTAGGAATTGTGTACAA
>NW_007437093.1:0-433 GCF_000475195.1 Diaphorina citri
TAAGTTGAGCTCTAAATATAAATACTCTAAGTCTAAATTATGTGTGTACATATTTCTTTACTCTGAATATATGTACATTTATGCTCGCCCCCACGCTCAGACCGCCAGACCCAGGTGACCCAGGTCTGACAGACAATCTTAGGGTAAGTGCCTGAAAAATCTCGAGACCCAAGTCTGTGAGATGGTCTGAGCATGAAGTGGTCTTAGAACACCGTTGATCTTTAAGGAAAGTGTGGTTTTAAACTTTACTCGTAGGTATTAGGTATTTTAATTAATTCTAAAATTCTAAATAAGGTTTTTTTGGTAGGTACTTTATATAATTCTAGATTAAGGGTTTTTTGGTAGGTACCTAAGAATAGGCTTGCCAAATATCCAAAATGTCGATTCGGGACGCGAATCCGCGAGCATAATTGCCAAATCCGCGAACATAATC
>NW_007437094.1:0-433 GCF_000475195.1 Diaphorina citri
GATGGAAGATTGGCAGCTTCCTGAGTTTAAAAGGTCAGCTCTTTTTATTTTAAAACTTCAGTTTTCGAAAAACCTTTGACGACAGATAAACAGACGACAAAGTGTATTTATCAGTGCGGACTAAAAGTAAAAAAACAGCACATCGGTTGTCGTATGTACCCAGCTTAAAGTATCTAGCGCGCTCAGCGGAAATAAATCGAACTAAAAAATCAAAACAGCTCTTTTGTCTTCTCCATTTTTTGTTTTTGGGAGAAAACTAGAAAAGGGAAAAGTTCAACGCAAAAAGCTCAAGAAACCTTTTACAACTTACAGAAATTCCTCAAATCTTGAGGATTTCAGCACTTTTCCCAAAAATTCTCCGTAGGAAATACAGTCCAAGTGTTGGTCAGTCCAAATTTCAACCACAAATACCTCGTTAGTAGAAGAGCTCATC
>NW_007437095.1:0-433 GCF_000475195.1 Diaphorina citri
TCCAAACTGTGGAGCAGTCTATGAAACTAATGCCCTTTGTAAAAGCCCCGTTTGCTTTGCTTTCCGTGTGCCATACCTATCTCGCAGTGTTCTAAGGATTAGGGGTTTAAAAGCCCTATGGATTTCAAAGACAACCTATCTATTATCACTTATCACCTAGTATAGGTTTAGGTTTAAGATCTATTGGAATATATCGATTTTTTCGTCTAAATTTTCAGGAGGATAAGATTATAATAAATTTATTACCTAATAATATGTGTGCAATTGTGCATGTAAATCCAATTTTTGTCAGCTTCCTATAATATCGCCACTTTTAAAAGTTAGAATTTTCACTAGTGACAAAGAAATAATATTATTTTAGCTCTCATTTTGCAATATGAAAAATGTTAGTAGCAGCCCCAGATTGGATACTGCTCTCCTAGACATGAAAGGA
>NW_007437096.1:0-433 GCF_000475195.1 Diaphorina citri
AAAAAAAAAAAAATAGAAACAGTCAGTCTTCGGGCGAGAATCGAATGGCGTGTTAATGCCCCGTCACGTATAGGTAGGTATATAATAATAGGTAGATGTTTTTTACTTTCCTTCCTATAGGATTTCGATGGTCAGTTTTTAGTGTCGAAAAACGTTTTGAGGTCCCTAGAGCCTAAATCCAAAGTTTCAGCCATTGGTCCGTGTGTGTGTCTGTCTGACTAATAACAATTGATTCACAAGCACATTCAACATAGAGCTGAATCCTCCTCGTCTAAAACTTTAGCAAAATAGCTCAAGTTTGTGTCGACTGAGGAGGAAACAGCTCAGGTCTATGGCATTTTCTTCTGACATTTTCATTTTCATGGCCGTTTTCCCGTCTTCTGATTCTCAACGCGCTTCTGGCTTCAGGTTTGACATGTCCAACACATAGGTA
>NW_007437097.1:0-433 GCF_000475195.1 Diaphorina citri
TGTACGTTGGTTAATATGTTGTACGTTTTGTATTGCGTATGTTGTATGTTTTTGAAGCGTTGCAACACGATTAACATGATGGTCTAATAGCCTCAGGGTAGACCAGATCATCAGGTTTGTGTGAAAAGTTGCTTCTTTTGTAAAAAGTTGCTTTACGCTGCTGGAATAGGACTAAAGAGTTGCTTTACACCAGAAATATTCATAGGTCAATGTTACTATTGTGGTTAAATAATTAAGCAATGTTGAGGATATTCCATACTTTGGCTGGGATTGAACCCATGCCCTCCTGATTGCGAGTTGTTTTTGGGACTTGTTGACCACTACACCACCGTGGCAGGTTGTCTATGTCTGAGATAGATATCAGGGGAATTTTAAATGAGCTACGTGGATTTCGAATCTGGAAAGAGATTTCAGATTTCTCTGTACTGTATGT
>NW_007437098.1:0-433 GCF_000475195.1 Diaphorina citri
TGTACTCCCCACATGTTAACGAACATGAGGACTTCCAGGGGAAGGACGAGTTTCACATCCAGAAGGAGGAGGGGTATGAACAGAGGAAGGAGGAGGAGATGTACTCGCCTCATCTTCACCAGAGGAAAACACTTCCTGGGAAGGTAATCAATTTCAATAGATTTTATAGTTTTTTTTTTCTTTCATTTATATGTTATTATTTTCCCTGGGACTCACTTTTTGCGTACATTTTTTGCGCATTTTTTAAATATTGTATAGACCGGTAGATTGCCAGTTTAACGCTATGAATATTGAATGAAGAAGAAGATTAGGTATAAATAAAAACAATACAATGGTTGTTTAGCATTTGAAGCCGAATATGAATTGGTAGAAATATTTTATTGAACCAAAGGGGATCTGGTTCCATAGAGGGAACTGTAAGAACGAAATCGAA
>NW_007437099.1:0-433 GCF_000475195.1 Diaphorina citri
CAGTACTGCTTTTCTTCCTCACAAAATAGTGACAATAGTGAATAGTGTGGGTACCGCAGCATTATTTAACTTGGTGTTTCCTTTGACTTTAATACAATTCCTCACGAATATTTTACATTACCTAAGGTGTATTTTCCTATTGCGAAACTTTCAGACACTGAACCGATTCCGATGGCGCGCGATCTTGTATTTCCTATGGTTTAAATTTCCAAAAGGGTACCGGTTCCGTTTCGGAAAGTTTGCCAAGAGGAAAATACATGTCAACTATATAGAATGATGGTCTCTGATGGTAACTTCAGTTAATTTCAGTAGATAATTCGTCTGAAACTGATACTTTCAACATCTTTTGAGAATAATAGTGGTCAAATTCTCAAATTATATTGAGGATAAAATTCCATACCTCGGCTGGGATTGAACCCACGCCCTCCTGTTT
>NW_007437100.1:0-433 GCF_000475195.1 Diaphorina citri
GTAAACATTGGATGTTAGGATTATTGAGATATTGGGAAAATCCTACAATGCTGCAGTGAGCACCAAAGTTGTGACAAAGAAACTGCATTTACATTTACATATTTTTCTTCTTGCCAGATCATCCCATTCTTCAAACATTAGAGTCCAGACAGTGGGACAAAATGGCGCAGGACTTTGTCAAGAAACAAAAACCTCGACTGGCTACCTCGTAATTTAACTTGTGAAGTGTTTTTTATATTTGCTCTTCATATGCCCTTAAATGCTCTTCACACTTCTTCAATGTCCTTTACACCTTCATGAGTAGTTTGAATTTCCATTCGTCCATTCACGGTTCGATTCGTGCAGACGAAAGTTTTTTTGAACCAAATAAAATAGTTGATGAAATTACAATTAATTACCTACGAAAATACCTACATTTGTACTTGAAATATTT
>NW_007437101.1:0-433 GCF_000475195.1 Diaphorina citri
TGGTCTTCTACATTATTTACCTCTATTTCTTGATCAAGATCTTCATTCTGTATGTCAACATTTTCAGCTTGTTGTTCTTGTTCTAGCAATTGATCTTGTCTGGCACTTGCATCAAACTCTGATCTGTCTTCATGACTTTCTTGACTATCTGATACGTTGCTAGAACAGGATACACTAATCTGTTGATCAAAAGAACATTTCTCATCAAAGATCACATTCACAGAACTTTCAACATCATCTTCATCTTCCAAGTATACTCTGTATGCTGAAGAGTGATTGTCATATCCAACAAAACGACCCTTTTTAGATTTCTTCTCAGTCTTGAGTCTTTTGTGATCAGGAATATGAACATAAACAGTACAACCAAAACTTCTTAGTTTTGTAACGTCAATTTTACGACCAAACCATAGATCAGCAGGACTTGAACCTTTCA
>NW_007437102.1:0-433 GCF_000475195.1 Diaphorina citri
CTATATTGGGATGTGTGTTCCGAATTAAATTGCAACATTAGTTCTCTAAATACTCCCCCGCTATTTCTATACGAATTCCCTACTTGTTTCTGTTTATATCTATTGATTCTATTGGAATAAAATTGTTCTTGGAACGGCTGGCTTTCTCCTATCCTGTCCTACTTCTCTCTTCGCTTTCGGGACGACAAGACCTTAGCAGTTACAGTTCCCTCTATCAAACCTCTTGAAAAATGGATTTAATTGTGTTAAGCGTAAATGCTTGTCACAAAAGTCGTTCCCCGCTAGATACACTACTCTAAATGTTATGACTTGTCTTGGACTCGAACCACCAACCTCCAGATCCAGAGTCCACCGCGCTAACCACTACACCACTGAGGTTGGTTATGATTCAAAGATACGTAAAGATAGAGAAAGATAGATGAAATATAACAGG
>NW_007437103.1:0-433 GCF_000475195.1 Diaphorina citri
TGGCCATGAGAACTTTGATGTTACCCCGGGGATCGAACCCATCCAACTGGGGAAGGAAAGAGAAATGTGATGGTTAGTCTAGAAAACTTATCAAGACAGTAAACATGAAAGATAAGTTATTGATGCCTCCCCTCGAAAACTTGACTTCGAAGAATCAATATGTTTAATCGAATATCGATCGGAAACGAACTTTTGAGAGGGGGAAAAGTCAAATTCTCTTTGATAACAATGATACAAAAACACATGCTTGCAATAAGGGTTACAAAAAAGTATGTATTAAGTAAGTAAGTACTCGTATATAATACCACACTCACTTTTGCAATTCTCATAAGTACCTCGGTTTTAAGAACAGACACTACAATAAGTTCGAGTACATACCTGATTGATAAGCTCCAACATGGTTCGCTGCACTTCGTTATCACCACCTGCTCCA
>NW_007437104.1:0-433 GCF_000475195.1 Diaphorina citri
AGGGTTTAGAACTTTTTATCATAGAATAAAACTTGTTTTAAACAATATTTACTACTATTAATCATTCAGTGGGACTCTGAAACTCATGAATTGGGCATTCCATTGAACACCAATATAAGTTTACAACCTATTCTGTGCAGTAAATATTGTATTCCATTAGGAAATATCTTAGTACCTACCTAATATACCTACTGTAAGTAATGTAAGTATGTAGGTGCCAATTATTTTTAGATAATACAATTATTGATTCAGTACTGTAGCTTAAGGACTATTAATATTCAATCTATGAATCTATGAAATAAATCTAATACCTACTTCTTTGAACAGGGATTTACTTAACAAAACAGTTGCTCTTCTCTATGCTGTGACACTACATCTAGTAACTTGGGTAGGTTAAAAGGCGCTGCTGTACTAATAGAACAAATGATAGATA
>NW_007437105.1:0-433 GCF_000475195.1 Diaphorina citri
ATTTCCCTGTGATACATCCAGACAAAGGCAAAGTCCATAACAATCTCATAAAGATCAGAGATAATCTTCCTCCGCAGCTCTCTACATTTCTACAATCATTGTTTGTTTATTGTTACAATAAAAACGGAGTGGATCATTTATAACAACATAACATTACATTCTGCAGCAGCGATATTGGAATTAAATTGCAATATGAGATTTTCATAAACGATAGTAACAACCGTTAGCAGAGTGTTGCCATTTTCTATTTCCTCAGCACGCTGAAGCGTGATGCTGCTGAATTGAAGCCGGCAGGTGAAATTGACTTTTATCTACAGGATGTTTCAGTGCCTATCAGGAGAAAGAGGGAACCGCACAGTCGAAAAATCGAGATTGAATTTTTCGACAGCATCGAGTCAATCTTGGATCTAACCCGGAAATAGGTCTGTGCTAC
>NW_007437106.1:0-433 GCF_000475195.1 Diaphorina citri
ACCATCGTGAGGACTTGTGCTTATTCTTTAAAAGGAGAGAGAACCCTTTGAAACTGCCAGCTGGCAGGGTTAGGGTTAGCTGTTCTCCTCCCTGTTTATAGTCCCACAGCCAGACCACAACAGTTGATTTCAAAGGAAAGAAACATTCAAAGGATTTTTTATTATTATTTATTTTCTTTGGTGTATTGATTGTTACCGAGGTGAGTGAACACGTTAGGTCATCTATTTACTGGCATAGTATCTTAGTTCAAGCTACCAAGGGATCACTGAAACTCCTTTTTATTACTAACTAGCAGAAATCCTTAAGGCATGGCCGTTCATGTCACTCATCCATTTAGTGGTCTTGCTCGGCATAGCTTAACGAAAACCAACCGGAAAATAGCCTATAATCTTCACGGAGTGCAAGCAATAAGTTGACAAAGTATATACTTCT
>NW_007437107.1:0-433 GCF_000475195.1 Diaphorina citri
GGAGGAGAGATGTAGAGGTCTGCTAGGGGAGATTCGGATGGGCTAGGAGTTCATGACGTCATTGTGAAGCTGAAACATTAAAAAGAAAACAACGCTCATTAAAACCTAGTCTCTGAATTTGTATACAAGTTCTACGCAAAACAACGAAAGTATAAAGAAGAAAACGTAACACATAAATAAGTGACAGTTGACTTGACAGGTTTAGTTATCCAAATACTTACATATGCATATCTAGATGAACAAAAATTTAATCGAAGAAATTTAATCTGATCGTTTCACTGAGTCTAGTTATGAGTTTAAAAGGCAAAACTCACATCTCATATCTTATGGCCTTAGGTTCTTGGTCAACATTTACAAGTAGTAGGTACTTAAGTACCTACTTACTTAGATATGGTGTGGGTAACAACGGTGTGTCATATTCAACACAATTCGT
>NW_007437108.1:0-433 GCF_000475195.1 Diaphorina citri
TTCCATGCCTCGGCTGGGATCGAACCCACGCCCTCCTGTTTACCAGGCGAGCGTCTTGACCACTACGCCACCGAGGCAAGTTTTTAGGTGGCTTTCAGGTATGTGTATGTACCAGAATATTGTTTAGATGTAAAGCACTTTGCATAACGAAACCATTTCACGGCGCTCATACATGTGATTTTATTAACGAGCTCATGTTTTACTTTCCTTCGCAACCCTAAACGATACCTACAGATTGAAGCAAATAAACCTTGTATACATTTATGCCAAATTTCAAGTTTTAACAAAAATCATTGATGTCAACTTCATACAAACATTACAAACACTTTTATTTGAGGCGACCTACCATAAAACGATAGTGACATACCTTGTCTAGACCTGCAAATTGGGCCAGTACAACTTGATGTCCTATGAAATATCAATGTTTTTAACG
>NW_007437109.1:0-433 GCF_000475195.1 Diaphorina citri
GTCGCCGGGAGAGTGGTTTCGATATTTTTGATTTGTTTCGTGCGAGGACTTTTGACCACCAAGGTAAGTTTGAACATTACTATCTAGTGCGTACGTAAATCGAGCATTTTTAGAAACTCTTAATTGCCTAGCGGCACTATAAGCTTTTAATTTTTTTAAATTATTAATCTGATTTTATAAGGCAGTTGAATAAGATAACGTAGAGTTAACGACAATAGATAACGTCTCCTAGAAAATAGTTTCCTGGAGGGCCACAAGGTCCAGGTGGGGTAGCATATCCTGGAGGTCCACAAGGTCCAGGTGGAGTAGGATATCCTGGAGGTCCACAAGGTCCAGGTGGAGTACCATATCCTGAAGGTCCACAAGGTCCAGGTGTAGTAGCATATCCTGGAGGTCCACAAGGTCCAAGTGGAGTAGCATATCCTGGACGGCC
>NW_007437110.1:0-433 GCF_000475195.1 Diaphorina citri
CTAAACTTATAAATAACTAAATAACCTAATCTTTTTCGTTGTCGAAGTACCCATGAGTGAAATATTTGTGATTTTTTTTACAAATGGACAGCATTATGCAGAAAGGAACGATCCTACGAAAACCACCTTTCGAAAAACGTAAAAAATCGGTAGTTATTTGATATTTTTCACACATCATAATACAGAAAGTGTCTATTTTCAGAGATTTACATATGGTAACAGAAAGTAGCCATTGAACTGGCAGTTCTTCTTCTTGTTTTGCCTTTTCCCGTGCATACAGACAGGGTCGGCGGTTTTCGTCAGCCTCTCAATCAGCCCTAACTAGGGTGGTTGCTTTGGGCTGATATTTGGTTTTGCTACAAATTTTACGAGTGGGTGCCCTTCGCACTCAACCTTTGCTATTTCTTTAGCAAGGGAAATTCAGGCTGGTATA
>NW_007437111.1:0-433 GCF_000475195.1 Diaphorina citri
GGACATGAAAGGGTTAAACAATTAACCTAGGAATGAATGAAACGTTTTCACCCAGGCTTGAGGTTGTTAACCCACTGAGTGCGTCTGGTACATTCTAAACTCTAACGTTTCAATGCTCATATTTAACTAATCTAGAAAAAAAAGGCCACACTGTCCTATGGATCGATGGACTTTATGTGTCTGTGTGGTAGCATACTCATGTTGTTGTTGTTGTTGTTGTAGCGGCTTTAGCTTTCGCCAAATGGCGATAGCAGAATAAAGAAAAGATGTCTTTTTGTATCTGCTATACACCGGGGTGATGGTCTCTAGCTCTAGCCATTTTAAGTTGACTCGCTCGTCCTGAACCACAGTCAAACATCGTGAGGACTTGTACTTGATCTTTAAAAGCAGAGAGAACCCTTTGAGGAACTGCCAGCTTGCTAGGCTGGTTAGG
>NW_007437112.1:0-433 GCF_000475195.1 Diaphorina citri
CATTAGCTACTTGACTTGGAGTAGAGGTTTGGCGTCACTTTTAACAACTATAGGTCTTCTGGTGACGGGGCTTTTACCCACCTTTAGACGACAAGCTCTCCGCCTCCTGACATTAACCTCACCTAGCCCGAGTGAAGACGGGAACCGTCAGCAGCACACGATTGCCAAGATGGGGTCACCCATCCGGAAATAAAGAACAATCCACCAGCCTAGTTAGCTTGAAGGGTAGCGCGTCTGCCTTATAAGCGCTAGTTCACGGGTTCAATGCCCGCCGGGGGGGGCAGATTTTATACTAAACAGGTAATGTCCGTTCTCGGAACGACTGACTTTCTCCTATCCTATCTTCCTTCTCTCTTCGGTTTCGGTGCGATAAGACCTTGGCAGTTACGGTTCCCTCTATCAAACCTCCTGAAAAACACTACACATTGCGTTG
>NW_007437113.1:0-433 GCF_000475195.1 Diaphorina citri
TACTTTCATGTAATGATTTAAAATCAAGACTAGAGCCCGTTCTCCCTTTATTCCCAGTATAATGTTTAAGTCACCCATTCCTCTATTGGCTATTGGCCTTTTTCGGCGTAGCTTAAAAAGACCTTTAATTTGATATATAGGTCGAACAAATCAAGTTCAAATCCAATCTTACCTGTGCTAGATACGGAGCATATGTTTCCTCTTGCAGCGTCACATTGAGAGCATTGAGATACACATCGAATAGCACAACTCTCTCCACACTCTCCTTCACATGCGGTATCTCAAGCACATAATATATCACACATTGGGGCAGCTTATATCTGTCGGCAAAAAGATTAATTAAATCCAAATTCAAAATCAAACACAACAAAAGATTGCGTAACGAGGGACAAGGAAAAAAGTGGCAGCAAATACTAAACAACCATGACATCAT
>NW_007437114.1:0-433 GCF_000475195.1 Diaphorina citri
AATTAGTAATAGGATTGATAGTGCTTACCTGCTTAGTCAAATATCTTTGAGAGTACATAATAACAGACTGCGCAACTGCCCAACTGGGGACTTTTTCTCTATTCCTCATACTAGAGACATTCAAGCACACAAGTCACCCATAGTTGCAGCAATGTATTCGTACAACAAGATAGATAATAGGCCTGATATTATATAGGAAACTTAACATAGGTAGGTACTCTTATTTTCATCTATATAGGTATTTTATATCTATAGGTATCATTGTCTGTAATTGCTTATTGTATAATCTTATTATCAATAAAGTGTCGACAATTAATTTAAAAGAAAGAAAAAAAAAACCCCTCTTAAAAAAATATAAAAAGCTGAAAATATTAAGTACCTACCTATTAACAGCAATAAAAGTTACGACTGTTACGAGAATTTGTTTAACGAG
>NW_007437115.1:0-433 GCF_000475195.1 Diaphorina citri
TTCGATTTCCGCCTGGGGCGGATTTCATCCTAAATAGATAAGTTTCGTTTCTCCTATCCTGTCTAACTTCTCTCTTCGATTTCGGAGGATAGCAATAAAATTAGAGTTCCCTCTATCAAACCTCTGTAAAATAGAAAAAAAAGCGTCGTTGAATGTGCTAGTTTCCTATGGATCACTTGAGCAACGTTGAGTGTGGTTATTTTCGGATGGGCAACTCACCGTTTTATAAAAGAACCACATGGGTGGGGTTAATGTGAAGTTGGTAGATTGTCACCGAATGGAAAATGAAACCCCCATCACTAAAACCTCTTCCATAGAGGCCCTTTTCTAGAGTAAGTCCTACACTTCATTGAATCCCTAGCTACTTTATTTTACACGAACCTGCTTCCAAGCATTTCTCGCGCCACAGGAGATTGTCTTCGGCCAGGAAGCG
>NW_007437116.1:0-433 GCF_000475195.1 Diaphorina citri
AAACGAGAGCCGTGTCCATCTGCTAGTGCATAATATTGTACCGCCCTTCCTAGATGGTAAGTCCCTCAGTTTAACTCATCTTTTGAGGCTATTTGCCCCTACACCTAAGCCTCAGAATGGGCTTTTTGTGGAGGTAAGTCCCCATGTTCCGCCATTGTTAGATCATAAGTCCCTATATAGAATATAATTCGCCTGGTTTATCCTGCTGGAATAGGACCGAAAAGTCCCTTTACACCTGCAGTTTAATGAGTGTCGATGTGGACGAAGATTTTGAAGAGGAAAACGAGAGCCGTGTCCATCTGCTAGTGCATAATATTGTACCGCAAGGTTCACTATAGTAACATCATCAAAGATTACGGTGCCAGCCTAGTTAGCTTAGTTGGTAGTGCGTCTGCCTTGTAAGCGCTAGGCCGCGGGTTCGATTCCCGCCCGG
>NW_007437117.1:0-433 GCF_000475195.1 Diaphorina citri
TTCTGAGCTTTGAGCCAGTTCAGATGCTCCCATTGCTGATGAATGTGCTTCTGACGGGCTTTCACCTGAAATAGAAAAGGTTAAATTAATGATTTTTCCTTCTTTAAATAACTAATAGCAAATGGTAAATTCGATAGGTTTTGCAAAAACTTATTTCTCCCACTGAATGTATTGTCAGGAATTAAGTGCGTTTGGTTATTGTAACCAACGTGGTCTTTTAAATTGGTAGTATTCTTAAAATGGTCATTTTCATCTTTAGTCCTTCTTATTAAACTATCAAAGTTCTACTAAAATAATGATTAGACAAATACTAACCTTATCAAGTTGACTGTGGCCTTCGTTGACGAATTCATTCACTGCAGCATCCAGAGCTTCTATCCGCTTGCTACTCGCAGACAAATCTGTAACAAACTTCTCATACTTCCTCTTGGCA
>NW_007437118.1:0-433 GCF_000475195.1 Diaphorina citri
GAGAAAAGACATTTTGTGCTCCTCATTAATCCTAGTATCATTATCAGTACAATATAAAGGTAATCGAGACAACATATCAGCTATATTATTAGCACTAGTACAATATTCAATATCAAAGTTATAGCCCATTAATATGAGAGCGTACCTTTGTAATCGACTAGCTGCCATAACAGGTATACCTTTGTTCGGATGAAAAATAGAAATCAAAGGTTTATGATCTGTCCGTAAAGTGAAGTGACGTCCATAAAGAAATTGGTTAAATTGTCTGACAGTATAAACAATTGATAATGCCTCCTTGTCTATTTGAGAATAGTTTTTCTCACTCGAATTCAAAGTTCGAGAAGTAAAAGCAATAGGCCTTTCACTACCATCGGGCATTCTATGAGCAATAACACCACCTATACCATAAGCACTACTATCACAAGACACAATA
>NW_007437119.1:0-433 GCF_000475195.1 Diaphorina citri
AAATGTCGGACAAAAGGTACCGGTAAATTCATCTTATTTTTCTCCCCCTCCCCCTCCTCCCTCTTCTTCGTTTGCGTTTCCTATCTCCTCTCTGTCTTCTGCTGTCCCTCCTATTTCTTCTCTTTCTCCCTTTGCCCAGCCTTTTTGTCCGCGAAATGTCGGACAAAAGGTACCGGTAAATTCTTCTGGTTTTTCTCCCCCTCCCCCTCCCCCTTCTTCTTCATTTGCGTTTCCTATCTCCTCTCTGTCTTCTGCTGTCCCTCCTATTTCTTCTCTTTCTCCCTTTGCCCAGCCTTTTTGTCCGCGAAATGTCGGACAAAAGGTACCGGTAAATTCATCTTGTTCTTCTCCCCCTCCTCCTCCTCCTCCTTCCTCTTCTTCTGCTTTTCCTCTTTCTTCATCATCTAAACACCCTAAAAACTTGAAGGTGAAG
>NW_007437120.1:0-433 GCF_000475195.1 Diaphorina citri
AAATTAGTCAGCGAACGAAGTCAATTACAAGTTACAACGCAACGCCACGATTTTGATTTGTGTCTCATTTCCTCTCGAACAGTTGGTCCTATCTTTATGAAACTTGGTAGAAATGTTCAACACGTGAACAAAATTTGATTTTGGGTCATGTTGGACTTTTGAAAGCCCATTTAAAAGTCCTTTTGGATTACTACCTATTGACTGAACAGCGAGTATTTTTTTCATGTAGGTAATACCGTCTGGGAAATGAAACAGATATCTCCACTATTTTTAACTGTTGCACATTGCATACTCAAACAGTTACAAGGCTTTCATACAAAAGCATCAAAAGTGAATCTGACATCTCCACTAATTAATTTTCATATTGAAGCAAAAGTGAATTAGACATCTCCACTGAAATTTCTTACATTGCATATTGCGTACTTAATTGTTA
>NW_007437121.1:0-433 GCF_000475195.1 Diaphorina citri
TGTTGAAATTTCTGCCTCCTTAGAATAACAGTTTCCGTTGACGTATAATTCCATTATTGGTGACGAAATTTTGCAAGACTCGTTTCTTTCTAGCTTTTTTTCTTCCTTTTTTTTTCGGTAGTGTTCTCTGGAAAAAGCTCTTCCACCCAACCAGCTTTTCACCATCTTCATGGTGTTTCTGGAGGTCTTTTATTCTTTTGAGCTACTCTAGTCCAGGGACCAGAGTTCTCTCTTGATTTTTTGCTAAATTCCGTTTAGGGGTGACCTTTTTTTTACGTTCTATTACTACAGTTTAGCGAAGATATACATAGGTATCAGGTACTATTACCTAATGACAAAGTATTGCAACTGGTCCAAATTTTCAAAATCGAGAAGTGGGTGGAAATATCCGTTTTAGGGTCCCCTGTACACATGTTTTATGAATTTATGATAC
>NW_007437122.1:0-433 GCF_000475195.1 Diaphorina citri
CAGAGCGCACCTTAAAAATATCAACCAAATTTTTGTCAAGACATTACAGTTTTATGAGCTTTCCAATTCTCCTGTTATGTATACAAAGTTGTACATTGTGTACCTACCTATATATATTTATGTTTTGTAAAGACTTTTTTGTAACAGTGTTTTTCTATAATATCTTGTAAGAACATACAAGGAATCTTGTAATCTCAATAAATACTCATAAACTCATGGTTTGGTGTAACTCAAAAAATAGTTACATTTTAGACCCATATCAAAAATACGGAATGGACAGAAAATTCATGTGAGTGCGATTTAAAATTTGATTTTGATCTTCACATGTCTACTGTTCCAATTTTAACGTTCGTATACTAGAGATGTGTAAAGATTCATTGAGCTAAAAAAAATGAACTACTCTTTTCAGTGAACTAGATCCTCAAGAGTAGTT
>NW_007437123.1:0-433 GCF_000475195.1 Diaphorina citri
CAGTACTGTTTTATCATACTTTTCAAAAATATTTATTAATGATAAAATTAATAAAACTTTTTTAAGCCTGCGTAGCTCAGTGGATAGAGCAATCCTCTCCTAAGGGATGCGTCATACGTTCGATTCGTATCGTGGGCATTAAATTTAAATTAAAATATATTTTTGTTTAAAATAAAAAAATAATTACTAAAATTTATGTAAGGATAAATTTTTAAGAAATAAAATTTAATTCTTTAATAACTTTATATAATTTTCTTTTTTGACGAGCCGCTTTATTTCTATGAATTATTTTTTTGTTAGCAACAATATCAATTTTTGATATTGCTTTTTTATAAGAAATTAATATAATTTCTTTATTTCCGCTTTCAATAGATTTTCGTACATTTTTTATGGCAGTTCGATAAGAAGAGCGTTGACTAGAATTATGAATATT
>NW_007437124.1:0-433 GCF_000475195.1 Diaphorina citri
ATTTACTGGGCTCTACTAGTCCTACTATTTATTACTATTGTGTTAAGATGTGGTCTTTCGTAATACATTTGATAGAATCAAAAGAAAACCTCACAATACGAGTAAAACCTCAGTGGTATAGTAGTTAGCGAGATTAATTCGGATCTGGAAGGTTACTGTATCGCGTCGAAATCAAGTCATGGGTACGCTACATGTATTACGTGGGAAACGAAATTAAGTGAAAAGCATTCAAGTATGCTTAACACGGTAAAATTGCTTTTATTTTCTAGTGTTTACCTTAACCAGAAACCATCATAAAACCTTCCCGACTTACTGTAGTCCAATTTTCGTCCGATCGATATCGCTCACAGATATGCTGGCGTGATATTTGCCCGGGCTGAGGAACAAGCAGAACTCGCCACTTCTCTCCTTGCTCCACGTCTCCTCGAACACG
>NW_007437125.1:0-433 GCF_000475195.1 Diaphorina citri
TGCCTTTTGAATCTTAATTCCTTCAACCTTCTCTCAGTTTCAACTTGGCTATGTTTTCCCTACTCAAATAAATAAATATTAAACATGAAATCCGAAGAGAAAACATAGCCAAGTTGAAACTGAGAGAAGGTTGAAGGAATTAAGATTCAAAAGGCACGAAAAACTGGGAATGCAGACTTGGCCTTTATTTTCTGATCTCACCACTTTTAAAGGCCGACATTTTTGGATAGGACCTTGGCCTTTTTTTAACATTTGTGTTTTTGTGGGTTAAAAGGTTCTCTAATTTTATTTATTAAGAAAATTAAACTGATTGCGTTCTCACGACTTAGTGACAATGGGGCTCAACCACTTTTTCTTTTCTTCGCTGATAAAGGAAGTTCGAAACACGCTGATTTCAATAGAAATGCTTAAAATTTCATTTGAGGCTTCCTAA
>NW_007437126.1:0-433 GCF_000475195.1 Diaphorina citri
TTCATGACTCCCGCTTCGTTTGTTTGTGCGCAAGCGTTTCTGCGCATTTTGACGTTAAGTCTGACGTCACAACTCTTTAGGAAGAGAGATGAGGAAAGGGAAGAGGAAAAGGGAGAAAGAAAAGAGAATGAGAAGGAGGAAGCAAGAGAGAAAACATCGGAAAAAGTTTTCTGTTTTCACAACTTTATTCTATTTTTTCTCTCGTTTTTTTAGGAACTAAAACGGAAATCCCAATAGAGAAAAAAAGCAAAAGAGGAGAAGACGAAGAAGGAGAGTGAGTGGATGAAAAACAAAAGGCAAATAGAGGGAAAAAAGACAGAGGGAAAATTCAAGTAGCTAAAAAAAGCCCCAAGAAAAAACTTAAAGAAGGAGGAACAGAAACTCGAGAAGGAGAAGAAGAAAAAGAGGAGGAGGAGGAGGAGGAGGAGGAGGA
>NW_007437127.1:0-433 GCF_000475195.1 Diaphorina citri
ACCACTTAAAGTCAATAAAAAAGTAAAGGAGGCTTTTAGTAATATATAGATATATACTATGATAAGTGTGAGATCCACAAAAGTTGTTAAGAAGCTCTCAGCTTCAACCTCCAAGCTAAAGGTGGGATCACACTATTTGGCACACTATTTGGACAAATATATGTCGACAGTACCAAAGAGTCTGATCCCCATGTAAATTTAGACAAATTTGGCGTTTTTGATGGGCGTTTCTGATGTTTGCCAAAGAAGATTATTTGAACAAATATTTGTCACGAACCAACAGTGACAAATATTTAACACAGTGCCAAATAGTGTGATTTTACCTTAACTGGGCTGGCCTAGAATATCTTGCGTCTCCCTACCTGGTACAGCAGCGGGCACAGTGCGTTGCAGGGCCTGGACTGTCGCCTGGGCTATAGATATGTTTCCCTAC
>NW_007437128.1:0-433 GCF_000475195.1 Diaphorina citri
AATAAAGGGAGGAAGGAGAGAAAGGAAGAAGAGGAAAAAGTGCCATCATTGGTTGGGAAATACATGTTGAGTTTAGATGACAAGGACAAGGAACAAAATAAGTGTCAACAATATGAAGATGATAGAAGGGAAGAAAGAAAAAAAGGAAAGGAATAAGAAAGAGGAGGAAGAGAAGAAGAAGACAGACGAGGAGCAGGAAGGAGAGAAGAAAGAGGAGACGAGGAAGAAGGAGAAGGAAGAAGAAATGATGGAGAAGGAAGAGAAAGAGGAGGAGGAGAAGAAAGAAGAAAAAGGAGGAAGAGGAATAAGGAGTAGGAGGAGAAGAAGCTGAAGAAAAAAGAAGTGAAGAAGAAGGAAGAGGGTGAGAAGAAAGGAAGGGGAAGAGTAACAAGGTTATAAATTCAGTTTTCCCATTGACTTAATTTTTCTCCAC
>NW_007437129.1:0-433 GCF_000475195.1 Diaphorina citri
GGCACAATTAATGTATTTTCCCATTCTTAGGATTGCAATGTCATGAGCATCCTTGATATTTCGCAAACCACGTCCCCCCATCCTTCTCGGTAGATAAAGGCGAATAACATCAGCTCTAGGATGCAACATCTTAAACAATGTGAGGCATTTTCTTGTCTTTGTATCAAGTTTCCTCAATTCCTCCTGAGTCCATTCTATGATACCAAAGCTGTAATCGATCACAGGAACAGCCAAACTATTGATCGCTTCCATCTTATTTTTACCATTCAGTTCTGTCCTCAGCACAAGTCTTATTCTCCTGAAATACTCAGCCGTAATATTGTCTTTGATTTAGCTTTGAACAAGTTGAGCATTCTCAAGACATCCAAGATATTTATATGTTTGATTTTCTTCCAAGTATTTAATCTTGTTTGAGATGTTTCCATTGACTTGT
>NW_007437130.1:0-433 GCF_000475195.1 Diaphorina citri
TAGAGATAGAGCGATCAGTGTGTGAACTATGAAATGTGAATGAGTGAATGGATCTCGTTCTTATAATATAAGATATTATAAGAACAATATAAGATAAGATTCAGCTCACTTAACCCTTCCTAAACTACTTCTCCAAGCTGCCCTGGTCACGTAAAACTTTTAAAATCGTACAAAACACACAACGCAAATGATTCGAAGCTGAATGTAAACGCCTTCCTGCCCCTTCACTTCTCCTCGTCATGCCGGTCCTTTGACTCGTGCACAAAAAACCGACAATAAGGGGAGCACGTCTGCACGTACCAGGGCAGGAGCAGAAGCAGTGGCAGTAGAAGTGGCGAGGCGAGTGAGGTGTTTTCATTCTCGTCATGCCCAATTCCCTGCCCACTTTCCTGCTCATTGCCACAGAAGTGAGCTGAATGTAAACGAGGCATAA
>NW_007437131.1:0-433 GCF_000475195.1 Diaphorina citri
ACTACATATGTTACAGCCTTCAACACGTTCAATGCCTCCTGATCCTGTTACTGTGAACACGAGAGAATTCCAAGTTGGGCAACGAGTACTTTCCAGACACTACTTGGGAGCAGACAAATGGAAAACAGGAACGATCACGGAGAGATTGGGACGTATTCATTATTTAGTCAAACTGGATAATGGACCAGTTGTGAAGCGACACGTCAATCAGCTGAAATTCACTGAGTACAAACAGAAACAAGATGAAGACGTTATTCAACCTGAGGAGACACCCAAGAAGGTGAAAACAGTGACTTTCACACTTCCACCAGTTCAACTTATACCTACACAACCGCCTCCTGCTAATAATTCAACTTCTTCAATTCCAGTGCAATCTAGGAGACGAGTACGACCAGTCATTGATCCTGAGTCTCTGCGACGTTCAACTCGGACA
>NW_007437132.1:0-433 GCF_000475195.1 Diaphorina citri
ATAATAATAATAATAATAATAATTATAATAAACTGAACAAATTAGGTAGGTACATAGGTACTGATTTTCTCTAATCACTACGGGCTAAATAATTCCCGGAGGGACGGTTCTGCTTGTTGAGCAATAAAATAAGCATACTATTATACATTTTTGATAAGTGGAAATGGAATAATTATGACAAGTTATTTAATTTGGATCAAGTCCAAATTTGTAGTAAGTGGTCCTAGTTCAACGTATAAAATTGCCTAATATCACTCCTAAACTTTCATCACAAATCCTTCTTCCAAACTCTTCCTCTTCTTCCAAAGCTTAGTCCATCTCGACATAAAAACTCCAATACACGAAAACTCCAAATACGAGAACCACAACGCCCACAATGCTAAGGACCAGCTCCACGAAGGCCGACGTCTTGCACGGGCCGTAGTAGTGGCCA
>NW_007437133.1:0-433 GCF_000475195.1 Diaphorina citri
AACCAAATAGTACAAGCTATTAATAGTAAAGCCAAGCACGATACTTGCATCCAGGGTCTCCCCAAGAGGTCCTACTGTGAATAGAAAGACTAAACATTTTTGGAAGCCGAGAAAGATTAGACAAGCTCTTGAAATTCGTTGGTTTTTCAAAGGAGGGTAGAATTCTTTTCCCAAGAAGTAAAGATACTACAAGTACCTACAACCGTCTGAAAACATTTTTGCACAGTCATGTCACAACTGACAAGATCACCGATCTCTCCTTTCGTGGAATTCTTTCCCCGATTCTCCCCAGCATTGATTCTCAATCAAAGTAATTACCTTTATTTACCTAATCAACGTCAATAATCGTACTGAGCTTCGCCTCAACCGCCTCGGGCTACAAGTTGTCTTGTCTCTGAGTTCTGAAGATAGTGAATTACTTGGATCTTTGATC
>NW_007437134.1:0-433 GCF_000475195.1 Diaphorina citri
TTCAACTACAACCAGCAATTTACCAGAAGCTCCCGAACCTGCTACTGTTGCTGCAGAAGAATCGAACCACAGTAATCATAATCACACACTAGAAGAACTCACAGCCAACCTATTTATTCATAGCTTTTGGCAACTTTCGAGAATTTTTTCCCACGATATCAATACGGTCCAGTCTCGAGCTAAGGCGATTTTGCTCCGTCTTCTTCCTCTTCTTCTTGTACCTACTTCTTCCTCTTTTTCGTCTTCCTCTTCTTCTTATTTTTCTTCTTCTTCTCTTTCTTCTTATTCTTATTCTATAAGCAGTACACGACATTATGGCTTTAGCTTGGGTGTTTTGACTTCTGTTTTTGTACTCTTTTTTTCTTCTGTTTATCGAATCCCGTCTGGGTCGTGAGAATCTGTGGTGGACTCCCCCGCGGCCACGTGGTACTGC
>NW_007437135.1:0-433 GCF_000475195.1 Diaphorina citri
GATTTTCCGATTTTTCCCAGTACCTACAAAAAATAAGGAATCCAATGGTGAAAACCGCATCTTCCTAGCTCATCTAGACGTGGGTTAGAATTAGTATGAGTGAGTGAGTCAGTGAGTCAGTTACACAAGGGGCTGTATATATTTAGGATATATCACAGCATTCAGTCATTAGAAATTGGAAGCTTAATCCTAGCTAGCACGAATGGGTAGGTGGTATGAATGGATTCATTATTAAAACGTGAATTTTTGAACATCACAAAGGTCAAAAAATATTGAGCCCGTGATAAAGTGATTGTTTGGCACGGAGAAGGCCCCCCAATTCGATTCTCCACACATTATGTAGGTACATTCAACGAAGGCTCAGCACTGATTTCTTCATTTGCATAACAGCTGAAATGGAGCTAAAAATATTTTGATTCTTATGAATGAACCA
>NW_007437136.1:0-433 GCF_000475195.1 Diaphorina citri
GCCTTCTGGTATTTAATTTTGTTGTTTCCCCCTCGAATCGGTAGTCCGTGAGAAAAAAGTTTTAGTGGTTTGTGTGCTCTATGTTTTCTAAAAGTATTTCTAATTTTATCAACATTCACAAATCATAGTTGTCAGATTCCCCTCTTCCATCATTCTGGTAATTGAAGGACCAACGAATCAATATGGTTAGTTGCTCTGGTTCGTTTGGACACTTAACTGCAGCGTTATCGGAGTCAAATTCTAGCCAAAAGAGTACCTGACTGATGCAATGGTCAATCCTGACAATCTTTTACTACACTCTTCTCGATCGCCGTTCTGCTTCTCCAGATTTCCAGAGTTGAGTTGGTCTTTTTCAGACAATGCTTCCCAGGATGGTTTTTGGACCTAACAGGACTTTTGCAGTGTTGCTTGAATGTCAGCATTGGCATTGGTA
>NW_007437137.1:0-433 GCF_000475195.1 Diaphorina citri
TTAAAACTGCGCGGATTTTATGTGAACTGGAGTTTATCGATTTAGACCGATTTGGTGAAAGAGCTAACCATTTTAGAAGCCTGCCATTAAAGCGTTAAGAAATACCTAAATTCACAGAACTTCATAATAAAAATGGAATGAAATATTTGATTTTTATTTAAGTGAGGAATATACAGTTACGCACCGCTCCGTTTTAGCGAAATTTTAATCGCTTCTTAAGTTTGAACTTCAATTTTTTTTTTATTTTTTTAAGATGAGTGTTTCACCGCCGTCTTTTTTTTATTTCGTAGCGATGAAATAACTGCTACATTGGACGCTTGTATTTTTTTAAGATGAGTGTTTCACCGCCGTCTTTTTTTTATTTCGTAGCGATGAAATAACTGCTACATTGGACGCTTGTGGTCTGTGTCGTAGCATGCCCATCCCGTAGTAT
>NW_007437138.1:0-433 GCF_000475195.1 Diaphorina citri
AAATAAAATGTAAATTGCAACACTGTAACAACGGCTAGTACAGGTAGAATTTAGAGAATATTTTAATTAGATCTAAGTAGGTTGTATCTTTATTTTGTAGCATCTATTATTTAAATGAAGGACAACATTAGCATCTTATCTTTTTCTTCGGAAATTCTCTATATGAGATATTGGAGAAAGGTGAGCTATCTCTTCTATTTTTCTTTTTCAGGGCTTTATTTTAAGTGGCAGGGTTTCAACGTGAGGCCTTCCATCCAACTGTTGAGCTTTTTCAACCAAAAACTAATTTCGGTTATGTCCTTCTCTAAGGTTCCTTTTCCAGTGATACAACGAAAGACAGCCAATCTTTTTAGGATGCTGTGAGAAAAACAAATCCATTTCCACTTGTATGTTAAGAGTTAGAACTGAGTCATAGGCAATTAATTCATTATTT
>NW_007437139.1:0-433 GCF_000475195.1 Diaphorina citri
TCACAAGGAAACCTGCTGCAGCTCAAGCTCTGAAGAGATGCCAGGATGGCGTATTCTTCCTAACACAGTGAGTATCGTGTTAAATCCCAAGCTAAATACTGCAAGTTAAAGATGGTTGTGTATTTTTTTTTTTTCTTTTTTGAGAGGTGTGATAAAGGGAGCTGTAACTGCTGAGGTCTTATCGTCCCAAAATTGAAATGAAAAGGAAGACAGGATAGGAGAAAGTCAGCCATTCCGAGAACGAACCTTATTTGTTTAGGATAAAGCCTGCTCCGTTTGGGAATCGAACCCAACAGGATAGGAGAAAGCCAGCCGTTCCAAGAACAAACCATGTCTGTTTAGGATAAAATCTACCGTGGGTGGGAATCGAACCCGCAACCTAGTACATGTTACATGGCAGGCGCGCTACCGTCAAAATTAACTAGGGTGACAC
>NW_007437140.1:0-433 GCF_000475195.1 Diaphorina citri
AAGTTTTTCCTCCATTTTATGAGCATCATGTTTTAAAGTGGTAGTGTTTACAGCTTTAATTAAAATAATAACTTGCATGTTTCATCAAGAATGATCTGTACATTGCGATTCCATGAAAATAATTTGTTGGTGATAAAATCTTTTGATCCAAAATATTGCTATTCGCTTTATATTTGATTTTTTTAGGACGTCCCAGGTATGAGATTATGAGCCAAATCTCCAGCCTTTTCACTTTAGTTATTGTACCTACATATGTATTTATAATGCCTAACTGTTAGTAAAATGGAACAACTTGTTCTAAGGTGACAGTCTAAATAAAGCAATACTTTTACATAAAGGTACCTAGGTTTAAATAAACAAGCTGGGTCCGTCCCTCCGGGAATTTTGTAGCCCGTAGTTTATTCGATCGTGGTTAAAGAATACCTATGTACCT
>NW_007437141.1:0-433 GCF_000475195.1 Diaphorina citri
CTTAGGGATATGTTGTAACTGTTGACAAAAAATTCAGAACGTTCTATTTGTTTCCTATTTAGAAATGTTCTAATGTACCCTATTTAGAAAATGTTCCAATACATATGTACATGTACAATTGTACATATGCCTCGTTAGTGTAGTAATCAAGGTGCTTGCCTGGTAACCAGGAGGGCACGGGTTTTTAAATCCCATCATTTCTTCGAGAATTTGACCACATAATAATTAGCTCTGATGATTAGGGCACAAATAATTTGTAGCAAACAATGCAGCTTTTCGAGGAAGAAAATTATGCATAGTTCTTGATAAGATTCGTATAGAAATAGAAAACTCGAACCCCCTATAACCTGGTCCTTAACCAAAGCGTCAATTGAACTCTGGAACCAGATGTTACAGAAAGAATAGAAAGTCAATATTTGATTTACCATCAGGA
>NW_007437142.1:0-433 GCF_000475195.1 Diaphorina citri
ATAGCACGGGAACTAGCCAAGAGAAAGGCCAAGGTTATAATGGCGTGCAGGGATTTGGATAAATGCGAAAAGGTAAAGAAAGAACTCTTTATTGGTAATAAATTCGTAATTTTACGTCTGTTGAGAAAATTTAGATCTGAGAACTGAACGTACGAGTATACCTATGTACCTGTAAAGTGCTGGTGGATAGAATTTATAGAAGAATAGAATATACCTTGTTCATCGCAGACTAAACAAGGTCTTGTAGATTAAACCAAACCAAGAAATTAAAGCAAGAACCAAGGATAGAACTCATTAAAAGAAGAAAAAAAAATGAAAAAAAAACATATCGTCCAGAAGTAGACAGATATAAAAATAGATAGGTACATTAATTAGACTTACTTTATCGTGGACACTAGAACAGCCGCGGGAGACACTAAACCTCTTCTGGGCT
>NW_007437143.1:0-433 GCF_000475195.1 Diaphorina citri
TGGAGAAAACTACTTGTTTTGAGCGCTAACCGACTTTAAAGTAGCAAAACAGGCGCGAACCTCCTTACTAGCATAAGTGTTAGAACGCCTAATCGAAAAAAAGTAGCAAAACCTGAGAACCAAGTACCAGAAGTAAGTTGCTTTGGTATTGTTTCGTAATTGGAATCTTCACATACGTTTATGGATGTAACATTTTGTGCCTGTAGTTTAAAATTGACGAGTTAGATCTTAGTTCTGACTGTATAACGTTCAATGTTAAATTGTGGATGTTAGGTATTTGGAAAGAGAAACTTTTGGTGTTTTGGCGCATCCACTATTTCCTAATGACTACCGGGCATGATTCAAGAGCTAGGTCTTTATACAACTACTAAGTTACGTCAGTTTCAATAGCTCAATATGATCTTGAATGCACTCAGATCAGTGCTGTCACCAA
>NW_007437144.1:0-433 GCF_000475195.1 Diaphorina citri
TTTACCAGGCGAGCGCCTTGACCACTACACCGCCGAGGTAGGTATCAAAAATATATCAAAAGAGTTTTCACATTCAGAGCTCTTCAGTAACAGTAAGGCTCCTATGAACTCTAATGGAACTCGGAAGCTCAGAACTAGCTTGGGGGAAAAGAATCATACAGGGCATCCATAAGACTTGCTCAAGCCACGGACCACTTTTGAAATTCATCATTTCCCACGGATCACTCAGCACCAACCCTTCGATCATTGTGAAACAAAAGAGGCAAACGGAAAATGGCCCAATTAAAAAATAGACCTCGCTTCCTTCGTCCAATAAGTACTTCTGATATCGACGTAGACACCCTGGTTTTCACCTATCTTGTTTCTTCATACACCAGATGCAATGAAAATGTTCGAAAACATCAATTTTCCAGTGTCTTTATCTCGGTTCGTA
>NW_007437145.1:0-433 GCF_000475195.1 Diaphorina citri
AACGGAAGTACGGAGACAGCTGATTGTGGAGCATGAGTTGAGGAGAATGGGGGAGCAGATAGAGGGGAGCTTGGAGAAAGAGAGTTTGGCACGGGAAACCCAGCGGCGGCTGGAAATGATTCGGGAAAATGAAATACTGAGGTGAGTATTTCTTCATTAGTTTTACATCAGGTCGAGGCCTAAAGAGGCTGGTACCTATTTAAGTTGCAATAGGTTGTTGCATGTGTAGGTATATGTGGTTTCTCTAGTTTGGGTTTCTAATTTTCTACTTCTATGCAAATGCAATGGACACTTGATAGAGGGAACTGTCATTGGCTGAGGTCTTATCATTTCGAAATCGAAAAGAGAAGGTGGGTAAGCCAGCCTAGTTAGCTTAGTTGGTAGTGCGTCTGCCTCGTAAGCGCTAGGCCGCGGGTTCGATTCCCGCCCGGGG
>NW_007437146.1:0-433 GCF_000475195.1 Diaphorina citri
TTTAATGTAGATTTTTTTTTTTTTGATCGGAGCAATTATTATTTAATTTTTATATATTTCTCCTTTTTATTTGCTGAATTCAATTAGATGTAATTCTTTACACTCCTGGGATCTTGGCAAAGTTGAGACTTGGAGGGGAATTTGATTGGATTTGGGATTCGCGGAGTGTGCGAAGAAGAAGATTGTGGACACCATGCTGAGGAGGATTGTGTGAGAAATGGTCTGAAGGAAAATACAAATATATACTTCATCTTGATCCCATATTGTACTTGGAAGATCATAGCGCCTCTCATCCATCTGGTGATAGAAAATATAGAAATGACATAGGTAGATAGATAGAGGTCCCAAAACATGTCCAGTTCATAGAACCAGAAAAAGTTTCGCCGAACCTTCAAAGCATCAACCTCTGACTTGTGAAACCACGACCTTCTCA
>NW_007437147.1:0-433 GCF_000475195.1 Diaphorina citri
AATGAAAATCTTGCCAAATTTCATGAAATCTAGCCAGTTATCTCAAGAAATGACATGAAATTGGCAACATTGTTCGTCGTATATACGACGGTAAGTATTCAACATTTTTACTTTTTTTCTTTTCATAGCGGGATAAGGAAAAAAGCATGGAAAAAAGCGCAAACGAAAGACCTAATTACTCTACTCGGAAAAATAAAAATCGGTAGCTTCTCCTTCTGGACGAAACTTTGATTTTTCCGCAGCTTAGAAAGTCCTTAATGTTTTGTTTACGTGTTTTTCTTTTTTGCGGCTCAAGAACTTCAAGAAGTTGGTGAAATTTTGGCAAAAAGGATCGATTTGGCTTTTCTGTTTCAAATTTTGTCCTAAAAAGTACACGTAGGTACTGAAATATTACTGATTGTAGGAAGACTACAAACGACCAATTCTGTACCAG
>NW_007437148.1:0-433 GCF_000475195.1 Diaphorina citri
CTCTCTCTCCCTCCCTCTCTCTCTCTCTACCTCCCTCTCTCTCTCTTCCCCTCTCTCCCTCTCTCCCTCTCACTCAATTTAAAAGGCCCGAGGACACCTTTTAAAACAAAAGTTGTTTTTTCTGTCCCTATTTTTTTACTATGTAGGTATGTATATTAGGTTAGGTACCTAGCGGCAGTTTTTATGGGAAAGGAAGGGGTGAGGTGTATTGATCCATGGGTAATAATAATAAAGGTAGGTACATTGGTACATATTGGGGTACCTACCTGAATAATGTCAATTTTGTTAAAATAGATTAAAACCACCTTCTCTTTTTTTCTTTTCTTTTTCTTCTCCTTCTTCTTCTTCTTCTTCTTCTCCCTCCTTCTTCTTTTCTTCTTCTTATTTTTACCTATATAATATATAATTAAGCAAGGTCTATTGCAATAATTAT
>NW_007437149.1:0-433 GCF_000475195.1 Diaphorina citri
GCTGGATAAATCCTGGATAGGCAAAACGGATTCTAAGTGGGTAGAAACCGACAATAAGTACCTAGTCCACTTTCCTTTCAGGACAGAAATGGTTTTCTCACCGGAAAATGATCACGCCTACGTTTCATTTTCAAATTCTGGAAACCTTCATGGACACATTTGTTCAGAAGAGTGATATTCTGACTGACAAACTATCCCAGCAGCTTGCGTGTAAGGAGGGATTTGACATCTTCCCATTCATAACAAAATGTGCGTTGGATATTATTTGTGGTAAGTAATTCTCGTACATAGACGATAAACAACCAAAGGCCTTTTGTAGATAACGTCTCTATAACCTCAGCACCTAGAAAGGTGAAATTTGGTAGAGTAGGACTTTTCCCAATATGTCCTAGATGTGCAATGAGAGAGGATTTTTCGGAAATCTAAACCGATC
>NW_007437150.1:0-433 GCF_000475195.1 Diaphorina citri
CTGGAGGAAGTTACAAAAGTACAGAAGTACGAGTTACAAGGGTACATAATACGTAGGTACATTATTTGTTTTGTACATATTTAGTATGAAAAGTGATCCTACATCCGATGTCAGGAATCATGCATGCAACCACAGGAAGAGACAAAACACATGAAAACAAGCTAATTCAATGCTCAAATCAGAAAATAGAAGAAAATTAACAAAAGCGACCAAGTGTTTCGACGGGTAAAGGCGATAAGATCGTTTTCAAACATGCAATTTTCTAGAGTACTGACCGGCGAGCTAGCCCCAGTGGCTTCTTTTGTAATCCATGGTCGAACTTTGGTGTAGTTGGTTCTAAGTACGAATAGAAGATTAGAAGAATCAGTTCGAGAGAATGATTCCAAACTACGGATTATCCGCTTGGGCTAACCATCTAACCAAGTTTAGTCAT
>NW_007437151.1:0-433 GCF_000475195.1 Diaphorina citri
TTTTTTAATTTATTTTTTTTTTCTCTGTGTTTTTCCAGGTATCTGGGGTTTCTGTACTTTTGTAGGAATACGTACCCTATTCAACTATTCATACTATTATCTTTCTAGGGTAATATTTCTATGATCTTACTTTGGCATATCTAGCTTTCTTTCTTCGATTTCGGGACGATAAGACCGTAGCAGTTACAATTCCCTCTATCAAAGCTCTTCAAAAAAAGTTTACCTTGCCCTTGTATTGGGATCAATTTAATTTGTACCACATCACGTGCCAAGTTACTGACGAGTATTTCGGGGGTGAACTCAGCATTTCTTTTTACTCGTATTGCAGGCACTTTTACACTCGTATTTATGAACATGAATGATCGTTCTTAGATCAGTCTCAAGTCAAAATTGACCAATCAAATGCCTTGAGACTATGCTTAGCACGAACTTA
>NW_007437152.1:0-433 GCF_000475195.1 Diaphorina citri
GAAAACGGTTTGGGATAAAGACAAACGGTTTTCACAGGTTTGTTCTTCTCATCAAGAGCTATTTAAAACCGGGCTGGCTGGTAAAAATTTGTCAACGGTTTGTCTGGGAAATTGAGATTTTCCATTATTCAAAAGGGTTTTCCGGAGTTTTCCGGAGAACGGTTAGGAATAAAGAAAAACGGTTTTCACAGGTTTGTTCTGCTCATTGACAGCTATTTAAAACAGGGCTGGCCGGTAAAAATTTGTCAACTGTTTGTCTGAAAATTGAGATTTTCCATTTTTCCAAAGGGTTTTCCGGAGTTTTCCGGAAAAGGTTTGGGATTAAAGACAAACGGTTTTCACAGGTTTGTTCTGCTCATCAAGAGCTATTTGTAACCGGGCTGGCCGGTAAAAATTTGTCAACGGTTTGTCTGGGAAATTGAGATTTTCCATT
>NW_007437153.1:0-433 GCF_000475195.1 Diaphorina citri
CGGGGAAGATACCGTATAATCGGGGACATTTGGGTGTGCTTACTGGGGGTTCTGAGAAAGATAGGGCAAAAGTCGTAAATATACGTGATAATGCACCGGGAGCTAGACAAAAAATAACCTCTTGAAGTAGGTACAAAACTTTCGACATAACCCCGGAAGGAAACGTCAAGAAATTAGAGTGACGCTCAGATTAATAAAAATAATAAACGCTTGTCAAAAATATCGTTCCCCAATTAATTATTACACCTAGACAAATTTCATGACTTGACACGGACTCGAACCACCAACCTCCAGATCCAAAGTCCAACGCGTAATCACTGCACCACGGAGGTTTTTTGCTCAGACTATTATTAAATTTTACGAAATTGGAATGGTCTGTTCTTTGGCTGTGCAATTTTCTACTTACCGAGTTGAGATCTGCTCCCACAGTCAA
>NW_007437154.1:0-433 GCF_000475195.1 Diaphorina citri
GTGCTCCAAGAAACGAGCGCTGACGCTTTTCTCGTACAAAAGTACCGACCAAGGACCACACTCATTCGATGTGAAATTCAATTTGCCATCTTTTTAGATATGAACTAAGGACCTAGGTACCCGCAAACGCCGGCTAGGCCCGAAAGTTGGTACCTCACTTTGCGAAAAAATTCAGACAGTGCTCCAAGAAACGAGCGCTGACGCTTTTCTCGTACAAGAGTACCGACCAAGGACCACACTCATTCGATGTGAAATTTAGTTTGCCATCTTTTGAGATATGAACCAAGGACCTAGGTACCCGCAAACGCCGGCTAGGCCCGAAAGTTGGTACCTCACTTTTTTCATTCGCGGTGAATAGGTACCCGCAAACGCCGGCCAGGCCCGAAAGCGTGTCGCAGGTTTTTTTCATTCGCGGTGAAAAAACCTCCTCCCA
>NW_007437155.1:0-433 GCF_000475195.1 Diaphorina citri
AGAAAGCCAGCCGTTCCGAGAACGAACATTATCCCATCAGGATAAAATCCTCCCCGGGCGGGAATCGAACCCGCGGCCAAGCGCTTACAAGGCAGACGCACTACCAACTAAGCTAACTAGGCTGGCAACTCAGAACCTTATCAACAGATTACTTACTATAATTTTTTTCCCCAGGCTTTAATGGCAAGATTCTTACTTTCTGTGTCCGTGAGACAGACATGATACCTATCAACCTATTTAACGGCGTTGCGCGTTGGAAGGATTGGGGAGTATTAAATCCTTTGGATGTGCAGAAACAATATCTGGGATTCTGCCATGTTCCTCTGAATAGCCCAGTTGACGGTATTTTAGTAGTATCTTCTCTTATTACTTTGGCCAGCCTAGTTAGCTTGGTTGGTAGTGCATCTGCCTTGTAAGCGCTAGGCCGCGGGTT
>NW_007437156.1:0-433 GCF_000475195.1 Diaphorina citri
GCGGAAAGGTGTCGGTAGAAAGTGGCTGGGTAGGAAATTTGGAAGGCATTAGGGCGTTGGATACTTCTGTCATGGTGAAACACAAAATGTTATCTGTCACTTCTTCTTTTTTTTACTTTAATTAATTATTACATTTATTATATTTTACCTATAGGTTATATTTTATCTATGTAAATAATAATAGGTAATATTATGTGTCCTTGAGACCAGGCGAACTTATTTGGATAAATTACCGTACTTGTATAAATTTTAATCTGCGCTCAAACTACCTACATGAATAATTAGCTCAATCGATAGTTTAAATTCACAAAACTGTAAATAATAAGTACAAATAAACACCTAAAAATTGTGTTTAAATTTTCACAAATGAATGCCTAATAATAAAGTATGATGTTTTATAAAGTGATAAATCTGTCTAATCCACAGGTAGGCA
>NW_007437157.1:0-433 GCF_000475195.1 Diaphorina citri
TATAGTGGAACAAACAAACAAACATATAAACATCTAAAACAAATGCAAAATGGTTGGGTTAAAACATAGACCTTCACTTTGTTTGGTCAATAATTATGGAAATGCCAATATACGACCATTTCCAACACATCACTTGACTTAAGCAATTATAAGTATGGTGCACATATCCATATCGGTGACTCGGTCACATATTGGAAGTCATATGGTTAGGATTGCTGAAAGAGTAGGTAAATTGGGAATTTCACCTTCTGAGGACACCAAACTCAAGGGCAGTCGATTCCTCTGCCAAATAGAGATGTAGCTTTAACACTCAGTAAACAGTTGCAAGCATTATGGATCTCAACCTTGTGAGCACTTTTTTTTCAACATGCTTGATTTCATAACTCTACTCTAGCTTCATAATTCATTTGCAGGTCACCGAAGAAGAATTGGC
>NW_007437158.1:0-433 GCF_000475195.1 Diaphorina citri
TTTGGGGTGTTGTAAGGAGATGATTTTATACTCTCCATTAAATAAAGTTACAAATTCAAATTCTCAGGAGTTTTTTTCTTTGGAAATCCATATTTTGAATGGGTACTTTTTACTTTTGGAATAATATCTCATTTAAAAGTTTGAGGCAGCCACCTTGGGAAATTAAAAAAAAAGTCATGAAATATTTCTCTCATGCCAATGCCTTCAACAAACATCTGAAAATCACTTTGGGATGGTCGTTATACACAGGGCTAGGTTTGAAGAAGAGGAAAAATAAACAAAAATAATCAATTTTACTTTCCTTATTTTTCTATTTTTAGCCTAACCATATGTATAACCAATTAACCTCAACCTGGATTCTTCATTCTAAAACATGTTGTTTATAATTTTCTCCAGGTGTAAACAACTCAGCAGGCTGTTTCCTGGTTCCCAT
>NW_007437159.1:0-433 GCF_000475195.1 Diaphorina citri
GAGAGAGGTGTTGACTCTACGAGCGCTGGAGTTGAAGCTGTTGAAGTGAGAGTCCTATCCCTCCAGCGCTCGTAGAGTCAACACCTCTCTCGCGATCTTGGTCTGACGATGGGAATCTGAGTATTCCTGAAAGCTCACCAAACTTTCTTTAGTTGAATGTCGAATCTCAATTGTCTTTTAAAATTTATACCTATACTCTGTTCTATGAGATGACATAATTATGTTGACATAAAGAAATGAACAGGCACACAAACAGGATGAAAAATCTTCCAGTTAAAACTTACTTAAAAGTGAAATTTACCTTCTTTCAATTACCTATACCTCAGTACTTGTCAGAATACACCTTTGCTTTATACTTTATTCCGGGGATTCCAACCTGCGGTCAAAACTACCTGATTATGGTCAAATCTCAAGGGTTGACATCCAACCTGCG
>NW_007437160.1:0-433 GCF_000475195.1 Diaphorina citri
AATCGACAGATTAGATTGCTTCATCCAGCTAAAAATGTTTGAAATCAATCGATCGGTCTAATAACTAATTAATCAATGCTCTATCAATCAGATAACTTCAATCAAGTTTAGACACAAATTGTGATCCCGATCATTACCTCTAGTTGAACTTTCCTTGTAGTTCATTTTATCGGTATACAAACTTCCTTTTCCCTCAGGCGCGCCAAACACGTTACGGTCGTGAGGCGTGGCCTACACAGGCGAAACCTTTGCGACCACTGTGATATGTGTGGTGGTTTTAGATACAGGTAAGGACGGCAGTCAACGTACTATTTTACTTAGGTTATTTATGAAAATGGATACTTACGAGATACTTGTATTTACAAAGGATGTCAAAATTAAATAAATTCATTAATAGTGGCAGTCAACGTGTTTGGGTATGATAAGTAAACGG
>NW_007437161.1:0-433 GCF_000475195.1 Diaphorina citri
TAACCATTTAGCCACAGACGTGGTCCACAACGAAATCTACGACCTACTAAAACTGAAACTAATAAGGAGAAGGAAATACAAAGAAGAACGAGAAAGAGGAAGGAGGAGAATCAGGAGGAGACGAAAGAAGAAGAAGAAGAAGAAGGATACAAACAAGGACTGGAGAGAGAAGAAAGAGGAGGAAAACATAAGGGGAGAAGAAGATGAAGAAGAATGAAAAACAACCGTTGTTGTATGCTCTATTAAATTGCCATTAGAGACCCTCCCACCCTATCTCTCCTCTTCCACCCCCTCCTCCTTTCCCTTCTCTTCCTGCTCCTCCTACTCCTCCTCCTCCTTCTCTTCCTCCTGCTCCTTCTCTTCCTCCCCTCCCTTCGTCCTTCATTCTCAAAATTTTCTCCCTCTTCAGAAAATAATCCAAATTCTCTTGAGT
>NW_007437162.1:0-433 GCF_000475195.1 Diaphorina citri
AAAAAAAAGAAGGTCGCTGTGAGATTTGAACCTGAGCCCTCCTACTTAGGAATATATATGTCGACCAGGTTTGGATAAGTCCTTCTATGGGGACAGACAGACTGACAGAGGGACAGACTGACGACAACTAAGCGAATACAATAGCCCGTCCACTATACCTTTTTTTATTACTATCGTAACAATAAAGGAAAGACGGGCTAAAAAAGAAGGAGAGAAGGTTGAAGGAGTTTCAGCATTTTCAGCAGTCACGTAAAACAGGGCCATAATTTTCTGATCTCACCTATTTTATAGAGTGACACTTTTGGATAGGAACGTCTCTTTTATAGAGTGACACTTTTGGAAAGGAACGTAGCCTTTTTTTTTTACATGTGTTTTTGTGGGGGTAAAAATATCATGAAAAATTTGTATCGTACGTATGTGTTTTTAGTCCGTC
>NW_007437163.1:0-433 GCF_000475195.1 Diaphorina citri
TAAGTAGACAATAAAATATAGGAAGCACCAGTTTAATTACTGTCAAAGGAAGACACGCGGACCCAACCTTTACAAACATGAAAGAATAGAACTCTAGAACTACAAATAGGTACCTATATCCTACTGTACAAAAGTACACCCAATTAAAATTAGATAGGGTCAAGCTTGTACGAGTATGCATGTGTAAAATAAGAAAATGACTAGATATTAGATAATATGTGTAGATTTAGATAAAAGTAATTAGTATAAACTTATTTATTTGGTTATAATAGCACAGCATAATATTAAGTAGTCATGAATAGAAATTAGGTACCAATACTTGTAGGTATTTTCTTTAGGTATAAAGTTTGTTGTTATTAGAGTGAAATAGGTTAAGTAGGTTATAAGCAATTAAGCATCCATATAGGTAATAAGTTGTAATATATCAAAAGTG
>NW_007437164.1:0-433 GCF_000475195.1 Diaphorina citri
TCTCAAGTGGTCCGCGAGATTTTTGGTTTATCAATAGTGGTCCGCCAATTCTAAAAGGTTAAGAACCCCTGCATTAGAGAAACAATGTATGGTTTTTCTATTAGCTCAATTCTTTTTACGTGGTTAACGTGGGTTTACGAATGGTTTAGTATGTTTTACTATTTCTCTACCATTCAACTTAAGGAGGTTTTGCCATTTTCAAATTTGTATTTAATGTTGCATCTATTTTATTGTTTTTATTCACCTAAAACCTAGGCAATTACACGGTTTATTACTTTATTAGAGGTGGAATCTGAAGATCATTTTCTGTGCTGATTCATATCTGAAACAAAAAGAAAACGAATGATTTAATCTCCATTTTATTGCACAGTTTACTTTTTGTATATATTATGGTCTGTGTCATAACATGGCCATTGCCCATCCCGTAGAGAGG
>NW_007437165.1:0-433 GCF_000475195.1 Diaphorina citri
ATTGACCAATAAGTTTTTAAACAAAACAATGAAATGTTTTCCAGATTTGAACCACGGACATTTAGCATAGGATTGTACATTGTACCTTATCAGGTCCCATCAGAGTCCCCTGCATCAAGGTTTTGCAGATTGTTGTGGGTTCTGCGTGATATCTTGTTTCCGGATCAATATTGATTTTCTCGCTTTGTCAGTTTTGTCTTTTACTCCAACACGACATGACCTTACGAGACTGTAAAGTTTGGTGTCACAGGTGTGTCAATCACTTTCTTCAAACGGTGTCCAAATGGTAGAATTCTAAATCGTTTGATGAAGCCTGCAACACACGTAGAGGTGCAGACTGCACATTCTGTTGGTTTTCCTCCTGAAGATTTCTTCTTAAGTTCCTGACAAAGACCTCTCGAATTTATCATGGTCTAAATTTGAAATTCAGTAT
>NW_007437166.1:0-433 GCF_000475195.1 Diaphorina citri
ATCCCGGGAAACAAAGAAATCCCCGAAATCATCCCCGGTAACGCACCAGCGCTCACCGCTTCCAGGAGTTTTCTTGCCATTCGTGATGTTTGACCTCTTCAGTTTTCTGGAATTTTTAAAGATCCTTCTCAACACGTCCTTTGATATTACCATTTCAACCTGGAAAGAGCTTGTATTTGTACTATAATCTTCGCACAATACCTAGCATCTTCGTGAAAAAAAGGGTCTGTGTTGAAGGTTTTTGACAAAATTTTAGAGTAACCAGCTCATAGGGAATATGTATTAAGAATAATTTAAGTTAAGGTAGATATTAGGGGCGTTAACCAACAAGAGGGAAGTTTGGCAACGAACTATTTCTCAAAGAGGCCTAAATAGTAAATAGACAAAGCGTGAGGACTGAAGAGTCCTCTTGTCAGAGATTTCAAACAATACC
>NW_007437167.1:0-433 GCF_000475195.1 Diaphorina citri
TTATTATTATTATTATTATTATTATTAAAGAATAGAGAAAAGAAATCTGAGAGGTCTCTAATCTCTCACACAATCCTATTTTTCCCCCTTTTCCTCTTCCCTCATTCTTCTCTTTCACTCCTTTCTCTTATTCTTCCCTCCTCCTTTCCCTTCCTCTCCATTAGTTATTCTTTTTGTTAGAAAGAAAATAGGCCAAGAAATTTGAGAGGCCTCTAATCTCTCTTCTCCATTCCCTTTCTTCCCTCCTCTTCCCTTTTACATTATCTATCCTAGTCTTCCTCTCCAGTTTCCTCTCATCCCTTCTCTAGGTTCCCTCTCACCCCTTCTTTCCGTTCCCTCCTCCTTCATCTTCTTGTCTTTCTGTTAACATGGCTCATTTAATCCTCTTTTTCTTCCTAAGTCGACAGACCCAACGAACGAAATGAAAAATTAG
>NW_007437168.1:0-433 GCF_000475195.1 Diaphorina citri
GCTTGATCCGCTCTTTTTATTTCCCCTCTTAATCCCTCCCTAACTTAAGTCCCCTCCACACTCTAGCCTCTAACGCCTCCCTCTCCAAAGCTATTTACTAATCCCTCCCTTCTAGCTCCTCGCTCTCCTAAATCTTTCACCCTCCCCCACTTTTAACCATTCTAAATCTTTACCCCTTTTCTCTCCCAAGTCCCTATTCAACCAACCCTCCCTCTCTCTATCCGAATAGAATAGAAAAAAATAGGATTTCTAGAGTAGAATAGAATAGGGTAGAACAAAATAGAATAGAATAGAGTTTCTGTGCCACAGTTTTCACCACTCGAAGAAAAATCACAAGGGACATGGAAAAATATAATATGAAAAACCAACGACACACAGAGAGAGAGAGAGAGAGAGAGAGAGAGAGAGAGAGAGAGAGAGAGAGAAGAGAGAG
>NW_007437169.1:0-358 GCF_000475195.1 Diaphorina citri
ATTCTTGATTTGATTTTTCGATTTTACTTTCATGTAATGATTTAAAATCAATACTAGAGCCCGTTCTCCCTTTATTCCAAATATAAGGTTTAAGTCACCCATCCATTTATTGGCCTTGTTCGACGTAGCTCAACATAGGTGACGCTAAAACCGGTCTTAAATTAACGACTGAAGTGTTATCTAAAACTTTCTCGCTTTGAGATCATAGGTCGTCGCGACAAATTTCAAGATCAGAGCTCATTTGTGTGAGAAAATATGAAAAAAATCCCCCAAAAACCAGGTTTTTTTTTGGAATTTTGGCTTTATGGTTTTCTGGACAAAATTTGCACCACCATTTTCGTGATCCTGGTAAAAAGAC
>NW_007437170.1:0-433 GCF_000475195.1 Diaphorina citri
CCCGTGTTCAGACGGTTTTTCGTCAGCCTCTCAATCAGCCCTAGGTGATTGCTTTGGGCTGACATTTGGTTTTGGCAACAAAAAATATACAAGTGGATGGATGCGCTTCGCACTTAACCTTTGCAATTTGTACTCGTTTTTCGATCGCAAAAAATTCAACGGGTTACTTTCTGGTGTTCTCGTATTGACCGTTGACCGAGCACCTAAATAAAAAGTACTATGTCTCTACCCGCCCATCTAATGAGAGGTATACTACTGGATGGCCATGCTACGACACAGACCACACGAGTCTAATGTAGCAGTTGTTTCATTGCTACGAAATAAAAACGGCGGTAAAACACTCTTTTTCTCATAATTATTTTCTTACCTGGAAACTCTGATTTGAGTTCAGGATGATTAATATTCGCATACAGCACCGAGGATATCGTCGCCT
>NW_007437171.1:0-5080 GCF_000475195.1 Diaphorina citri
CAACTGGAAGAAAAAGGCATATCCCCATACCTGAGAAGGATAATTGAAAGTTATCTCGAGGACAGGTTTATAGTTGTTGGAAGGAACGAGGAAAGACTGAGATGCACCCGCGGGGTCCCGCAGGGGAGCGTTCTTGGACCGACCCTATGGAACGTTCTGTATGATATCGTCTTAAGAGAATCCCTGCCAGATGGCGTGACGATCATCGGATACGCAGATGACACCGCAATCATTACTGAAGCAAAAACCGTAGAAGATCTGAAATGGATAACAAACATGGCTATTAGTCGCATCACTGAAGCCATTAAAGAGCGTGACCTCACAATAGCGGCACAAAAAACAGAAGCGGTCCTACTCTACGGCGGACGAAAAATAAAATCGGTGACGGTGAAAGTCGAAAATGAAGAAATCCAAACAAAAGAACACCTAAAATATCTCGGAGTCATCATTGAGAGGAACTGCAAAATGGGCCTGCACATCAAAACAGTTGCCCAAAAAGGCGCAAGGGTCGCAAACACCTTATCCAGGATTATGCCCAACACTAGAGGACCGGCGGAAAACCGAAGAAAACTACTCAGATCTGTCGTACTTTCAATTGTACTCTACGCTTCATCAATTTGGCAAGATGCTTTGAAATACAAAATTCACAACAACACCTTGAAAAAATCCTGCAGGACTGCCTGCCTTCGGGTGTGCCGAGGCTACAGGACGATCTCCTACGAGGCCCTGGGAGTCATCTCCTCAATGATGCCCATTGACCTTTTAGTGGAAACCCGTTCGAACAACACGGAAGAAAAACGTGAGGAGTGCCTCGCTACCTGGCAAACAAGGTGGACAGAAACTACCAAGGGCGTATGGACTCGAACGCTAATCCCTGAAATCAAACCATGGATTGGAAGAAAACACGGCCAGCTGACCTTCGAAATCACACAGTTCCTGAGTGGCCACGGAAAGTTTGGATCTTACTTAAAAAGATTCAAAATCATTGCGGATGACGGATGTGCCAGCTGCCAAACGGCTGATACACCAGAGCACACTTTCTTCGAATGTAGAAACTTCACCACGGAAAGAAGAACTCTCGAGGAAGCACTAGGAAGCGCCTTTAGAACAACCAATGCTGTACAACACATGCTAGAATCAGAATCCAAATGGGACTTAGTTGAAAACTATGTTCGAAAAATAATAACCATAAAGAGGGGTCTTGGGAATCAATCCCATTAGTGCCATACTGGCCAGAATCCCCGTTATTTAGTGACTTGATTTGGTCTAAAGTTGCAAGTCACATTGTTGGAGCCCCATAGTGGGTTATCACATGGCTGGGGCCCCCCCAGGGGTCCCCTCCCTCTGGGGAATGCGGAAACCCGCAAACCTGCAGGGGTGGTGTCCCCTGTGGGGGCCTCAGACATGTCAGTTTATTTTGCTTTGTTTTTTCCATCTATCATTTATTTTATTTTAGTTTAATCTATTATTTATACTTGTTATCTCATTTATACTTCTCTTTTTTAAAAATAAAAATTAAAAAAAAAAAAAAACCTACCTAACTTGTTTAATATTCAGTTTATTATTATGGAACTTTATTTCTCATATAATATGGTACATAGTAAGTTTCCAATTATGGGCTATTAATAGCAAACATAATTGTTGTTCATGATGTTGTTGCTTTGATGTGAAGTTAATGTGAGAGGAATCTTCTTAGCAGGCGACAGTTCTCAAGTAAGACAGATTTCTGAATTTTGTGGACGAGATATTGTGGCAGGTCAATCTTTTTTGTGTGGGTGTAGAAGCTTGGATGGATGAGACCATTGGTTGACATCACAACAGGAATTACTTCAACACTTGTCATATCCCACATGTTGCGAATTTCAATGGCAAGATCTTGGTATTTGTGGATCTTTGTTGCTGTAGAGTGAAGGATGTTGTGGTCTGCAGGATGAGCAATGTCGATGAGTTTGACTGTTTTTTTCATTTTTGTCTACCAGTACAATATCAGGCCTGTTGGCTTCAATCCTTCGATCTGTGATTACTGTCGAATCCCAATATATCTTCATATTTTCATTTTCAAGCACTGGTTGAGGCTGATATTTGTAATATTCTGTTTTGTCAGTGGTGAGGTCAAACTTCAACGCAAGAAATTGGTGTACAATTTTAGCAGAGGAATTGTGTCGTTGCAGATAGTCAGTATTTGCGAGGATGGAGCAACTGGATGTGATGTGCTGAATAGTTTCGGATACACGCTGACATAATCTGCATCGGTCGTCTACATTCTTCTTCTCGATGTGTTTCATGTAGTTCCTTGTTTCAATCACCTCATCTTGGATAGCAAGAACAAATCCTTCTGTTTCACCAAACAATGAACTTTTCTTCAGCCAAGCATTGGAAGAGTGGTGATTGTTGTTCAGGTGAGTTTTGAACCGGCTGTGTAGTGGTTTTTCTTCCCATCAATTGATCAGATCTACATTTTTGATTTGTTCTGGCATATTGTTACTATTCAGGTCTAATGCAGATAGATTATCATCAGCATCAACTATAGCTTGGTGAAGGGGAGATGTAGTCTTCTTGTTGAGGAAGTACTTCTTCAGGTTGAATTTCTCTTTCTGGGCAAACTTCTCAAGGTTTATGAGACCTCTACCTCCCATGGCACGAGGTAGGTATAGACGTTCCATACAACTTCTTGGATGATGAATGCGATGCTGAGTCATCAGAACTCGCGTCTGTCTATCTAAAGCTTGTAGATCTGTTTTCGCCCAAGGGATGATGCCAAATGAATAGGATAGAATAGGAACACACCAACTGTTTATGGCTTTGATCTTGTTTTGTCCATTCAATTCGGTTGTGAGGATCTTTTTCATTCTTGAGGCATATGCATTCTTCACCTTTTCTTTTGCTTCTGATTTGTTTAGTACAAGATCTTGTGACATTCCCAAATATTTGTAGAAGGATTCAAGTGATGGAAATTTGAAAGGTGTAAGAGAGAGTTCAATGTTTTCTTGATGCACTATATTTCCTCTTTTGACTTCAAGAGTGGCACACTTTTCAATTCCAAATTGCATATTGATGTCAGACGAGAAGATGGCGGTGGTTTCAAGAAGGGATTGCAGTTCGTCATTGTTCCTGGCATAAATCTTCAAGTCATCAACATATAAGAGATGGGATATGTTGAACATGGATGAAGTTTGTAGTTTGTACCCTTTGTTGGTGTTGTTCAAGATGTTGCTCAGGGGATTCAAAGAAAGACAAAACCACATCGGACTCCATCCATCACCTTGAAATATACCTCTCTTGATGGGAATGAATTCAGATTCAAACATAATGGTGGACCTGGTAGTAGTGTTATCACCGCTAGACATAGGTAATGAGAGGGATAGTTTGGTACACCATGCTTGCATACTGTGTTTCAGGAAGTTTATCAGAACAGGATCAATCTTGTAGATGTTGAGGATTTCTAAGAGCCAACTGTGAGGAACGGAATCGTACGCTTTGGCATAATCGATCCACGCCACTGAGATGTTCTTCTTCCGTTTTTTAGCTTGTGCACACAAGACATGATCAATAACAAGTTGTTCCTTGCAGCCTTTTGATTTTTCTCTGCATCCCTTCTGGTTTTCACACATGATGTTGTTCTCTGTGATGAATTTGTTAACTTGGAGAAGAACTATGTTGGTCATGAGTTTGAACATAGTATTGAGACACGTGATGGGACGGTAGTTCTGTGACAAGTCATTGTTCTTCGGTTTCAGATAAGTGATACCTTGATTGAGGAATACTGGCATTTTCGATGGATTTCGAAATATATCGTTGAAGTGGATTTTGAGGTGGACATGAACACTTGTGAAATATTTCCACCAGTAATTTTGTATTTTATCAAGACCGGGTGATTTCCAGTTATGAAGGCGTTTCACAACATGTAGGATGTCATCTAGTGTCACATCGGAAGAGGTCATAGGATTCACATGGTCGTAATTGTGTCGTTCATCTTCAATCCATGAACTGTCTTTCTTGTGTTCAGTGGTGTTTGACCAAAGAGTTTTCCAATAGTTTACAACCTCCTCTTTGTTAGGGAGTCCGTCATACATAGGGTTGGCAGGCCTTTCTAGCTTTTGATAGAATTGCTTTTCGTTCCTGGAAAACATCTTATTTTCACTAGTTCGTTTGAATGATTTGTTGTAGCGCCGTAGTCTTTGACTGAATGCTGCTATCTTTTGCTTCAAGTTGTCTGTTACATAATATGAAAACTTGTGATTGAAGTGATGATGTTTTGGATTCATACCATATTTCCAAAGTAGGGGTATGAAGGTCTTTCGCTACCTACAACACTTACTTTACACTTGTAAAAGTTTCGAAAAAGGGCACGCGTGCTCTGACACCTTGTCTACAAATGCAATGGGCCGTCTTTCAAGAAGTTACCTTACCCTTCTTCTATATGGGACTAAGTTGGACATTGCCTTGTTTCTTAAACGCTGGTTTTCATGGTTTACCTCTTCTTTCTTGTTCAAGGAGTTATTTCAAGTTTAACTGGCATAGTTCGTCTGCGTCATCGAAACCTCGACCCTTACTGTGACGACCGTACCGCGCTACTTCTTGGACTTGAACTTTTGTTGAGGAGAAGAACTTGGATTAGTTTGTTCTCTCCTTCAACTTCAGTTAGCTCTACTTTTGTTAAGGGGTTTGAGGTCAACTACAACTTGGTCTTGTTCTCCACCTAGTTTCTGTAACTTAGGTAAAAAGTTGTGAGAGATACAGTTCATGTTTCTGCACCTTGGCTTTTTCGTCTGTTTGTCATGGTGCTCAAGCTATACTGGCTTACTGACTTTGGTTTCAACTTGTTCACCTAGTCAAGGAGTTTTATTTTTACGGTTATAAGGTAAGAGAGCTCGTATAAGTTGGAACAACATATACAACGAACGAGAATGACAAACACGAAATGAATTGTAGTTCCGGGGGACTACTTGTAAGGTGTAGTGTTGGTAGTGCATTACATTTTGGGTGTGACCGTTTAGGCTGACCTTTTCCTTCTAACGAAATATAGCCAGACTGGATTGGTTTAATAAGTTAACCTTCCGATTTGTTAAGGTTCTTTATA
>NW_007437171.1:10138-10481 GCF_000475195.1 Diaphorina citri
TCCTACTCTACGGCGGACGAAAAATAAAATCGGGGACGGTGAAAGTCGAAAATGAAGAAATCCAAACAAAAGAACACCTAAAATATCTCGGAGTCATCATTGAGAGGAACTGCAAAATGGGCCTGCACATCAAAACAGTTGCCCAAAAAGGCGCAAGGGTCGCAAACACCTTATCCAGGATTATGCCCAACACTAGAGGACCGGCGGAAAACCGAAGAAAACTACTCAGATCTGTCGTACTTTCAATTGTACTCTACGCTTCATCAATTTGGCAAGATGCTTTGAAATACAAAATTCACAACAACACCTTGAAAAAATCCTGCAGGACTGCCTGCCTTCGGGT
>NW_007437172.1:0-433 GCF_000475195.1 Diaphorina citri
AAAAAAAAAAAAAATGCTTGATAAATAGAAACCCATGAAAGATTTTTATTTATTTATTTATTTATTTTCATTTTTTTACTGAATGAATTACTTTCCTTCTTCCTAAAGGAAAAGAAAAGTAAAAAGCAATAACACTGTTACAAACACACTTAAACAACTGTCCCAAATGTCGTTCCTCAGTTTCCCCACTTAATACACCTTGAAAAAATTTTATGCCTTGGACTCGAACCACCAACCTCAAGATTACGAAGTTCAACGCGTTAAACACTACACTTGAGGTCGATTTACTTGAAAATATACACTTCAAATTAATAAATAAAACAACCAACCTCAGTGGTGCAGTGGTTAGCATGGTGGACTTTGAAATTGGAGGTTGGTGGTTCGAGTCCAAGTCAAGTTATATTAAGCGGGGAACGACATTTGTGACAAGTAT